>NW_025728024.1:0-300000 GCF_021461385.2 Schistocerca piceifrons | reverse complement strand
AAAAGGCACAATGCCGACTTAAATACAAGAAGACTGACTCTTCTTAGTGACTATGTTTTGAACCATTCCTGTGACACTAGTTATATATTCCGATGTTTCAACTCAGGTTTACTGTATCTCTTGGACCTTCTTATTGACGAAGAAACACAGAAACTGCATCGGAATTAAACACAAAAGGCACAATGCCGACTTAAGTACAAAAAGACTGACTCTTCTTACTGAGTATGATTAGAACCATTCCTGTGACACTAGTTATAGATTCCGATGCTTCACTTCAGGTTTACTGTATCCCTCTGACCTTCTTATTGACGATGAGACACAAAATTGCATCGGAATTAAATACAAAATGCACAATGCCGACTTAAGTACAAGAAGACTGACTCTTCTTACTGTCTATGTCTTGAATCCTTCCTGTGAGACCAATTTTAGATTCCGATACTTCACCTCAGGTTTACTGTACCCCTTGGACCTTCGTATTCACGATGAAACACAGAGACTGCACCGGAATCAAACACAAAAGGCACAATGCCGACTTAAGTACAATAAGGCTGACACTTCTTACTGTCTATGTTTTGAACCTTTCCTGTGCGACGACTTTTAGATTCCGATGCTTCACTTCTGGTTTACTGTTTCCCTTGGACCTTCTTATTGACGATGAAAGACAGAAATTGCATCGGAATTAAATACATAAGTCACAATGAAGACCTAAATACAAGACGACTGACTCATCTTACTGTCTATGTTTTGATCCTTTCCTGTGAGACCAGTTTATAATTCCGATGCTTCACTTCAAGTTTACT
The DNA here is from genome assembly GCF_021461385.2 of Schistocerca piceifrons. Classification (NCBI taxonomy): domain Eukaryota; kingdom Metazoa; phylum Arthropoda; class Insecta; order Orthoptera; family Acrididae; genus Schistocerca; species Schistocerca piceifrons. The sequence continues at coordinate 299,200 of NW_025728024.1, read as the reverse complement.
GTATCCCTTGGACCTTCTTATTGACGAAGAAGCACAGAAATTGCAACGGAATTAAATACAAAAGGCACAATGCCGACTTAAGTACAAAAAAACTGACTCTTCTTAATGCCTATGTTTTGAACCATTCCTGTGACACTAGTTATAGATTCCGTTGCTTCACTTCAGGTTTACTGTATCCCTTGGACCTTCGTAATGACGATGAAGCACAGAAATTGCATCGTAATTAAATACAAAAGGCACAATGCCGACTTAAGTGCAAGAAGACTGACTCTTCCTACTGTCTATGTTTTGAACCATTCCTGTGACACTAGTTCTAGATCCCGATGCTTTACTTCAAGTTTACTGTATCCCTCTGATCTTCCTATTGACGATGAAACACAGAAATTGCATCGCAATTTAATACAAAAGGCACAATGCCGACTTAAGTACAAGAAGACTGACTCATCTTACTGTCTATGATTTGAACCATTCCGGTGTCACTAGTTATAGATTCCGATGCTTCACTTCAGGTATACTGTATCTCTTGGACCTTCTTATTGACGATGAAACACAGAAATTGCATCGGAATTAAACACAAAAGGCACAGTGCCGACTTAAGTACAAAAAGACTGACTCTTCTTACTGACTATGATTAGAACCATTCCTGTGACACTAGTTATAGATTCCGATGCGTCACTTCAAGTTTACTGTATCCCTCTGACCTTCTTATTGACGATGAAACACAAAATTGCATCGGAATTAAATACAAAATGCACAATGCCGACTTAAGTACAAGAAGACTGACTCTTCTTACTGTCTATGTTTTGAATCCTTCCTGTGAGACCAATTTTAGATTCCGATACTTCACCTCAGGTTTACTGTACCCCTTGGACCTTCGTATTCACGATGAAACACAGAGACTGCACCGGAATCAAACACAAAAGGCACAATGCCGACTTAAGTACAATAAGGCTGACACTTCTTACTGTCAATGTTTTGAACCTTTCCTGTGCGACGACTTTTAGATTCTGATGCTTCACTTCAGGTTTACTGTTTCCCTTGGACCTACTTATTGACGATGAAACACAGAAATTGCATCGGAATTAAATACATAAGTCACAATGAAGACCAAAATACAAGACAACTGACTCATCTTACTGTCTATGTTTTGATCCATTCCTGTGAGACCAGTTTATAATTGCGATGCTTCACTTCAGGTTTACTGTATCTCTTGGACCTTCTTATTGACGATGAAACACAGAAATTGCATCGGAATTAAACACAAAAGGCACAATGCCGACTTAAGTACAAGAAGACTGACTCTTCCTACTGTCTATGTTTTGAACCATTCCTGTGACACTAGTTCTAGATTCCGATGCTTTACTTCAGGTTTACTGTATCCCTCTGATCTATTCATTGACGATGAAACACAGAAATTGCATCGGAATTTAATACAAAAGGCACAATGCCGACTTAAGTACAAGAGGACTGACTCATCTTACTGTCTATGATTTGAACCATTCCGGTGTCACTAGTTATAGATTCCGATGCTTCAATTCAGGTCTACTGAATCCCATCGACCTTCTTATTCACGATGAAACACAGAAATTGCATCGGAGTGATATACAAAAGGCATAATGCCGACATAAGTACAAGAAAACTGACTCTTTTTACTGTCTATGTTTAAAACCATTCCTGTGACAAAAGTTATGGATTCCGATGCTTCACTCCAGGTTTACTGTATCCCTTGGACCTTCTTATTGACGATGAATCACAGAAATTGCAACGGAATTAAATACAAAAGGCACAATGCCGACTTAAATACAAGAAGACTGACTCTTCTTAGTGACTATGTTTTGAACCATTCCTGTGACACTAGTTCTAGATTCCGATGCTTTACTTCAGGTTTACTGTATCCCTCCGATCTTCTCATTGACGATGAAACACAGAAATTGTATCGGAATTTAATACAAAAGGCACAATGCCGACTTAAGTACAAGAAGACTGACTCATCTTACTGTCTATGTTTTGAACCATTCCGGTGTCACTAGTTATAGATTCCGATGCTTTACTTCAGGTTTACTGTATCCCTTGGACCTTCTTATTGACGATGAAACACAGCTATTGCATCGTAATTAAATACAAAAGGCACAATGCCGACTTAAGTACAAGAAGACTGAATCTTCCTACTGTCTATGTTTTGAACCATTCCTGTGACACTAGTTATAGATTCCGATGCTTCAATTCAGGTCTACTGTATCCCATCGACCTTCTTATTCACGATGAAACACAGAAATTGCATCGGAGTGAAATACAAAAGGCACAATGCCGACATAAGTACAAGAAGACTGACTCTTTTTACTGTCTATGTTTAAAACCATTCCTGTGACACTAGTTATAGATTCTGATGCCTCACTCCAGGTTTACTGTATCCCTTGGACCTTCTTATTGACGATGAATCACAGAAATTGCAACGGAATTAAATACAAAAGGCACAATGCCGACTTAAATACAAGAAGACTGACTCTTCTTAGTGACTATGTTTGAACCATTCCTGTGACACTAGTTATAGATTCCGATGCTTCAATTCAGGTCTACTGAATCCCATCGACCTTCTTATTCACGATGAAACACAGAAATTGCATCGGAGTGAAATACAAAAGGCACAATGCCGACATAAGTAAAAGAAGACTGACTCTCCTTACTGTCTATGCTTTGAACCATTCCTGTGACACTAGTTATAGATTCCGATGCATCACCCCAGGTTTACTGTATCCCTTGAACCTTCTTATTGACGATGAAACACAGAAATTGCATCGGAATTAAATACAAAAGGCACAATGCCGACTTAAGGACAAAGAGACTGACTCTTCTTACTGACTATGTTTTGAACCATTCCTGTGACACTAGCTATAGATTCCGATGCTTCACTTCAGGTTTACTGTATCCCTCTGACCTTCTTATTGACGATGAAACACAGAAATAGCATCGGGATTAAATACAAAAGGCACAATATCGACTTAAGTACAAGAAGACTGACTATTCCTACTGTCTATGTTTTGAACCATTCCTGTGACACTAGTTTTGGATTCCGATGCTTCACTTCAGGTTTACTGTATCCCTCTGACCTTGTTGTTGTTGATGAAACACAGAAATTGCATCGGAATTAAATACAAAAGGCACAATGCCGACTTAAGGGCAAGAAGACTGACTGTTCTTACTGTCTATGCTGTGACGACAGTTATAAATTCGGATGCTTCACTTCAGGTTTACTGTGTCCCTCTGACCTTCTTGTTCACGATGTAACACAGAAATTGCATCGGAATTTAATAGAAAAGTCACAATGCCGACTTAAGTACAAGGCGACTGGCTTTTCTTACTGTCTATGCTTTGAACCATTCCTGTGACACTAGTTATAGATTCCGATGCCTCACTTCAGGTTTACTGTATCCCTTGGACCTTCTTATTGACAATGAAACACAGAAATTGCATCGGATTATATACGAAAGGCACAATGCCGACTTAAGTACAAGAAGACTAACTCTTCTTACTGTCTATGTCTTGAATCCTTCCTGTGAGAAGAATTTTAGATTCCGATACTTCACCTCAGGTTTACTGTACCCCTTGGACCTTCGTATTCACGATGAAACACAGAGACTGCACCGGAATCAAACACAAAAGGCACAATGCCGACTTAAGTACAATAAGGCTGACACTTCTTACTGTCTATGCTTTGAACCTTTCCTGTGCGACGACTTTTAGATTCCGATGCTTCACTTCAGGTTTACTGTTTCCCTTGGACCTTCTTATTGACGATGAAACACAGAAATTGCATCGGAAATAAATACATAAGTCACAATGAAGAACTAAATACAAGACGACTGACTCATCTTACTGTCTATGTTTTGATCCTTTCCTGTGAGACCAGTTTATAATTCCGATGCTTCACTTCAGGTTTACTGTATCCCTTGGACCTTCTTATTGACGAAGAAGCACAGAAATTGCAACGGAATTAAATACAAAAGGCACAATGCCGACTTAAGTACAAGAAAACTGACTCTCCTTAATGTCTATGTTTGAACCATTCCTGTGACACTAGTTATAGATTCCGATGCTTCACTTCAGGTTTACTGTATCCCTTGGACCCTCTTATTGACGATGAAGCACAGAAATTGCATCGTAATTAAATACAAAAGGCACAATGCCGACTTAAGTACAAGAAGACTGACTCTTCCTACTGTCTATGTTTTGAACCGTTCCGGTGTCACTAGTTCTAGATTCCGATGCTTCACTACAGGTTTACTGTATTTCTTGGACCTTCTTATTGACGATGAAACACAGAAATTGCATCGGAATTAAACACAAAATGCACAATGCCGACTTAAGTACAAAAGACTGACTCTTCTTACTGACTATGATTAGAACCATTCCTGTGACACTAGTTATAGATTCCGATGCTTCACTTCAGGTTTACTGTACCCCTCTGACCTTCTTATTGACGATGAAACACAGAAATTGCATCGGAATTAAATGAAAAAGGCACAACGCCGACTTCAGTACAAGAAGACTGACTCTTTTTACTGACTACGTTTTGAACCATTCCTGTGACACTAGTTATGGATTCGGATGCTTCACTTCAGGATTACTGTATCCCTCTGACCTTCTTATTCGCGATGAAACACAGAAATTGCATCGGAATTAAATACAAAAGGCACAATGCCGGCTAAAGTACAAGACGACTGACTTTTCTTACTGACTATTATTAGAACCATTCCTGTGACACTAGTTATAGATTCCGATGCGTCACTTCAGGTTTACTGTATCCCTCTGACCTTCTTATTGACGATGAAACACAAAATTGCATCGGAATTAAATACAAAATGCACAATGCCGAATTAAGTACAAGAAGACTGACTCTTCTTACAGACTATGTTTGAAACCATTCCTGTGACTCTAGTTATCGATTCTGATGCCTCACTCCAGGTTTACTGTATCCCTCGGAAATTCTTATTGACGATGAAACACAGAAATTGCGACGGAATTAAATACAAAAGGCACAATGCCGGCTTAAGTACAAGAAGACTGACTCTTCTTACTGTCTATGTTTTGAACCATTCCTGTGACTCAAGTTATAGATTCCGATGCTTCACTTCAGGTTTACGGTACCACTCTGACCTTCTTATTTACGATGAAACACAGAAATTGCATCGGAATTAAATACAAAAGGCACAATACCCACTTAAGTACAAGAAGACTGACTCTTCTTACTGTTTATGTTTTGAACCATTCCTGTGACATTAGTTATAGATTCCGATGCTTCAAATCAGGTCTACTGTATCTCATCGACCTTCTTATTCACGATGAAACACAGAAATTGCATCGGAGTGAAATACAAAAGGCACAATGCCGACTTAAGTACAAGAAGACTGACTCTTATTACTGTCTATGTTTAAAACCATTCCTGTGACACTAGTTATAGATTCTGATGCCTCACTCCAGGTTTACTGTATCCCTCGGACCTTCTTATTGACGATGAAACACAGCAATTGCAACGGAATTAAATACAAAAGGCACAATGCCGACTTAAATACAAGAAGATTGACTCATCTTACTGTCTATGATTTGATCCATTCCTGTGAGACCAGTTCATAATTCCGATGCTTCACTTCAGGTTTACTGTATCCCTTGGACCTTCTTATTGACGATGAAACACATAAATTGCATCGGAGTTAAATAGAAAAGGCACAATGGCGACATAAGTAAAAGAAGACTGACTCCTCTTACTGTCTATGCTTTGAACCATTCCTGTGATACTAGTTATAGATTCCGATGCTTCAATTCAGGTTTACCGTATCCCTCTGACCTTCGTATTGACGATGAAACACAGAAATTACATCGGAATTAAATACAAAACGCACAATGCGACATAAGTACAAGAAGACTGACTCTCCTTACTGTCTATGTTTTGAACCATTCCTGTGACACTAGTTATAGATTCCGATGCATCACTCCAGGCTTACTGTATCAGTTGAACCTTCTTATTGACGATGAAACACAGAAATTGCTTCGGAATTAAATACAAAAGGCACAATGACGACATAAGTACAAGAAGACTGACTCTCCTTACTGTCTATGTTTTGAACCATTCCTGTGACACTAGTTATAGATTCCGATGCATCACTCCAGGTTTACTGTATCCCTTGAACCTTCTTATTGACGATGAAACACAGAAATTGCATCGGAATTAAATACAAAAGGCACAATGACGACTTAAGGACAAAAAGACTGGCTCTTCTTACTGACTATGTTTTGAACCATTCCTGTGACACTAGCTATAGATTGTGATGCTTCACTTCAGGCTTATGTATACCTTGGACCTTCTTATTGACGATGAAACACAGAAATTGCATCGGAATTAAATACAAAACTCACAATATCGACTTAAACACAAGAAGACTGACTATTCCTACTGTCTATGTTTTGAACCATTCCTGTGACACTAGTTTTGGATTCCGATGCTTCACTTCAGGTTTACTGTATCCCTCTGACCATGTTATTGTTGATGAAGCACAGAAATTGCAACGGAATTAAATACAAAAGGCACAATGCCGATTTCAGTACAAGAAGCCTCACTCTTGCTACTATCTATGCTTTGAACCATTCCTGTGACACTAGTTATAGATTCCGATGCTTCACTCCAGGTTTACTGTATCCCTTGGACCTTCTTATTGACGATGAAACACAGAAATAGGATCAGAATTAAATAGAAAATGCACAGTGATGACTTAAGTACAACAAGACTGTCTCTTCTTACTTACTATTTTTTGAACCCATCCTGTGACACTAATTATAGATTCCGATGCTTCACTCCAGGTTTAATGTATCCCTTTGACCTTCTTATTGACAATGAAACACAGAAATTGCATCGAAATTAAATACAAAAGGCACAATGCCGACTTAAGGGTAAGAAGACTGACTGTTCTTACTGACTATGCTTTGAACCATTCCTGTGACACTAGTTATAGATTCCGATGCTTCACTTCAGGTTTACTGTATCCCTTGGACCTCCTTATTGACGATGAAACACAGAAATTGCATCGGAATTAAATACAAAAGCACAATGCCGACTTAAGTACAAGAAGACTGATTCTTTTTACTGACTATGTTTTAACCATTCCTGTGATAACAGTTATAGATTCGGATGCTTCACTTCAGGTTTAATGTATCCCTCTGACCTTCTTATTCACGATGTAACACAGAAATTGCATCGGAATTAAATAGAAAAGTCACAATGCCGACTTAAGTACAAGACGACTGGCTTTTCTTACTGTCTATGCTTTGAACCATTCCTGTGACACTAGTTATAGATTCCGATGCTTCACTTCAGGTTTAATGTATCCCTTGGACCTTCTTATTGACGATGAAAAGCAGAAATTGCATCGGAATTAAATACGAAAGGCACAATGCCGACCTAAGTACAAGAAGCCTGACTCTTCTTACTGACTATGTTTGAACCATTCCCCTGACTCTAGTTATAGATCCCGATGCTTCACTTCAGGTTTACTGTATCCCTCTGACCTTCTTATTGACGATGAAACTCAGATACTCCAACGGAATTAAATAGAAACGCCACAATGCCTACTTAAGTACAAGATGATTGACTCTCCTTAATGGCTATGTATTGAACCATTCCTGTGACACTAGTTATAGATTCCGATGCTTCACTCCAGGTTTAATGTATCCCTTTGACCTTCTTATTGACAATGAAACACAGAAATTGCATCGAAATTAAATACGAAAGGCACAATGCCGACTTAAGGGTAAGAAGACTGACTGTTCTTACTGACTATGCTTTGAACCATTCCTGTGACACTAGTTATAGATTCCGATGCTTCACTTCAGGTTTACAGTATCCCTTGGACCTCCTTATTGACGATGAAACACAGAAATTGCATCGGAATTAAATACAAAAGCACAATGCCGACTTAAGTACAAGAAGACTGATTCTTTTTACTGACTATGTTTTGAACCATTCCTGTGATAACAGTTATAGATTCGGATGCTTCACTTCAGGTTTAATGTATCCCTCTGACCTTCTTATTCACGATGTAACACAGAAATTGCATCGGAATTAAATAGAAAAGTCACAATGCCGACTTAAGTACAAGACGACTGGCTTTTCTTACTGTCTATGCTTTGAACCATTCCTGTGACACTAGTTATAGATTCCGATGCTTCACTTCAGGTTTAATGTATCCCTTGGACCTTCTTATTGACGATGAAACACAGAAATTGCATCGGAAATAAATACGAAAGGCACAATGCCGACCTAAGTACAAGAAGCCTGACTCTTCTTACTGACTATGTTTGAACCATTCCCCTGACTCTAGTTATAGATCCCGATGCTTCACTTCAGGTTTACTGTATCCCTCTGATCCTCTTATTGACGATGAAACACAGAAATTACATCGGAATTAAATGCAAAAGGCACAATGCCGACATAAGTACAAGAAGACTGACTCTCCTTACTGTCTATGTTTGAACCATTCCTGTGACACTAGTTACAGATTCCGATGCATCACTCCAGGTTTACTGTATCCCTTGAACCTTCTTATTGACGATGAAACACAGAAATTGCATCGGAATTAAATACAAAAGGCACAATGACGACTTAAGGACAAAAAGACTGGCTCTTCTTATTGACTATGTTTTGAACCATTCCTGTGACACTAGCTATAGATTGCGATGCTTCACTTCAGGTTTACTGTATACCTTGGACCTTCTTAATGACGATGAAACACAGAAATTGCATCGGAATTAAATACAAAAGGCACAATATCGATTAAACACAAGAAGACTGACTATTCCTACTGTCTATGTTTTGAACCATTCCTGTGACACTAGTTTTGGATTCCGATGCTTCACTTCAGTTTTACTGTATCCCTCTGACCATGTTATTGTTGATGAAACACAGAAATTGCATCGGAATTAAACACAAAAGGCACAATGCCGACTTCAGTACGAGAAGACTGACTCTTCGTACTATCTATGTTTTGAACCATTCCTGTGACACTTGTTATAGATTCCGATGCTACACTCCAGGTTTACTGTATCACTTGGACCTTCTTATTGACGATGAAACACAGAAATTGCATCGGAATTAAATAAAAAAGGCACAATGCCGACTTAAGGGTAAGAAGACTGACTGTTCTTACTGACTATGTTTTGAACCATTCCTGTGACACTAGTTATAGATTCGGATGCTTCACTTCAGGTTTACTGTATCCCTCTGACCTTCTTATTCACGATGTAACACAGAAATTGCATCGGAATTAAATAGAAAAGTCACAATGGCGACTTAAGTACAAGACGACTGGCTTTTCTTACTGTCTATGCTTTGAACCATTCCTGTGACCCTAGTTATAGATTCCGATGCTTCACTTCAGGTTTACTGTATCCCTTGGACCTTCTTATTGACGATGAAACACAGATATTGCATCGGAATTAAATACGAAAGGCACAATGCCGACTTAAGTACAAGAAGACTGACTCTTCTTACTGACTATGTTTGAACCATTCCCTTGACTCTAGTTATAGATCCCGATGCTTCACTTCAGGTTTACTGTATCCCTCTGACTTTCGTATTGACGATGAAACTCAGATACTCAAACGGAATTAAATAGAAACGCCACAATGCCTACTTAAGTACAAGATGATTGACTCTCCTTAATGGCTATGTATTGAACCATTCCTGTGACACTAGTTATAGATTCCGATGCTTCACTTCAGGTTTACTGTATCTCTTGGACCTTCTTATTGACGAAGAAACACAGAAATTGCATCGGAATTAAACACAAAAGGCACAATGCCGTCTTAAGTACAAATAGACTGACTCTCCTTACTGACTATGATTAGAACCATTCCTGTGACACTAGTTATAGATTCCGATGCTTCACTTCAGGTTTACTGTATCCCTCTGACCTTCTTATTGACGATAAAACACATAAATAGCATCGGAATTTAATACAAAAGGCACAATGCCGACTTAAGTACAAGAAGACTGACTCTTCTTACTGTCTATGTGTTGAATCTCTCCTGTGAGACCAGTTTTAGATTCCGATACTTCACCTCAGGTTAACTGTAACCCTTGGACCTTCGTATTCACGATGAAAAACAGAGATTGCATCCGAATCAAACACAAAAGGCACAATGCCGACTTAAGTACAATAAGGCTGACACTTCTTACTGTCTATGTTTTGAACGCTTCCTGTGAGACGACTTTTGGATTCCGATGCTTCACTTCAGGTTTACTGTTTTCCTTGGACCTTCTTATTGACGACGAAACACAGAAACTGCATCGGAATTAAATACATAAGTCACAATGAAGACCAAAATACAAGAAGACTGACCCATCTTACTGTCTATGTTTTGAACCATTCCTGTGAGACCAGTTTATAATTCCGATGCTTCACTTCAGGTTTACTGTATCCCTTGGACCGTCTTATTGACGATGAAACACAGAAATTGCATCGGAATTAAATACAAAAGGCACAATGCCGACTTAAGTACAAGAAGACTGACTCTTCTTACTGTCTATGATTTGAACCATTCCTGTGACCCTAGTTATAGCTTCAGATGCTTCACTCCAGGTTTACTGTATCCCTCTGACCTTCTTATTGACGATGAAGCACAGAAATTGCATCAGAATTAAATAGAAAATGCACAATGATGACTTAAGTACAAGAAGACTGACTCTTCTTACTGACTATGTTTTGAACCATTCCTGTGACACTAGTTATAGATTCCGATGCTTCACTCCAGGTTTACTGTATCCGTTGGATCTTCTTATTGACGATGAAACGCAGAAATTGCATCGGAATTAAATACAAAAGGCACAATGCCGACTACAGTACAAGAAGACTGACTCTTCTTACAGTCTATGTTTTGAACCATTCCTGTGACACTACTTAATGATTCCGATGCTTCACTCCCGGTTTACTGTATCCCTTCGACCTTCTTATTGACGATGAAACACAGATATTGCATTGGAATTAAATAGAAAAGGAACAATGCCGACTTAATTGCAAGAAGACTGACTCTCCTTACTGTTTATGTTTTGAACCATTCCAGTGACACTAGTTATAGATTCCGATGCTTCACTACAGGTTTACTGTATCCCTTGGACCTACTTATTGACGATGAAACACAGAAATTGCATCGGAATTAAATACAAAAGGCACAATGCCGACTAAAGTACAAGAAGACTGACTCTTCTTACAGTCTATGTTTTGAACCATTCCTGTGACACTAGTTATAGATTACGGTGCTTCACTTCAGGTTTACTGTATCCCTCTGAACATTTTATTGACGATGAAACACTGAAATTGCATCGGAATTAAATACAAAAGGCACAATGCCGACTTAACTACAAGAAGACTGCCTCTTCTTACTGACTATGTTTTGAACCATTCTTGTGACACTAGTTATAGATTCCGATGCTTCACTCCAGGTTTACTGTATCCCTTGGACCTTCTTCTTGACGAAGAAACACAGAAATTGCATCGGAATTAAATACAAAAGGCACAATGCCGACTTTAGTTCAAGAAGACTGACTCTTCTTACTGTCTATGTTTTGAACCATTCCTGTGACTCTAGTTATAGATTCCGATGCTTCACTTCAGGTTTACTGTATCCCTCTGACCATCTTATTGCCGGTGAAACACAGAAATTGCATCGGAATTCAATACGAATGACACAATGCCGACATAAGTACAAGAAGACTGACTCTTCCAACTGTCTATGCTTTTGAACCATTCCTGTGACACTAGTTGTAGATCCCGATGCTCCACTTCAGGTTTACTGTAGCCCTCTGACCTTCTTATTGCCGGTGAAACACAGAAATTGCATGGGAATTAAATACGAAAGGCACAATGCCGACTAAACTACAAGAAGACTAACTCTTCTTACTGACAATGCTTTGAACCATTCCTGTGACACTAGTTATAGATTCCGATGCTTAACTTCAGGATTACTGCATCCCTCTGACCTTCTTAGTGACGATGAAACACAGAAGTTGCATCGGAATTAAATAGAAAAGGCACAATACCTAATTAAGTACAAGGAGACTGACTCTTCTTACTGTCTATTTTTGAACCATTCCTGTGACACTAGTTATAGACTCCGATGCATCACTCCAGGTTTACTGTATCCCTTAACCTTCTTATTGACGATGAAACACAGAAATTGCATCGGAATTAAATACAAAAGGCACAATGCAGAATTAAGTACAAGACGACTGACTCTTCTTACTGTCTATGTTTGTACCATTCCTGTGACACTAGTTATAGATTCCGATGCTTCACTCCAGGTTTACTGTATCCGTTGGACCTTCTATTGACGATGAAACGCAGACATTGCATCGGAATTAAATACAAAACGCACAATGCCGACTTAAGTACAAGAAGACTGACGCTTCTTACTGACTATGTTTTGAACCATTCCTGTGACACTACTTAACGATTCCGATGCTTCACTTCAGGTTTACTGTATTCCTTGGACCTTCTTATTGACGATGAAACACAGAAATTGCATCGGAATTAAATACAAAAGGCACAATGCCGACTTTAGTTCAAGAAGACTGTCCCTTCTTACTGTCTATGTTTTGAACCATTCCTGTGACTCTAGTTATATATTCCGATGCTTCCCTTCAGGTTTACGGTACCCCTCTGACCTTCTTATTTACGATGAAACACATAAATTGCATCGGGATTTAATACAAAAGGCACAATGCCGACTTAAGTACAAGAAGACTGACTCTTCTTACTGTCTATGCTTTGAACCATTCCTGTGACACTAGTTATAGATTCCGATGCTTCAATTCAGGTCTACTGTATCCCATAGACCTTCTTATTCACGATGAAACACAGAAATTGCATCGGAATGAAGTACAAAAGGCACAATGGCGACTTAAGTACAAGAAGACTGACTCTTCTTACTGTCTATGTTTAAAACCATTCCTGTGACACTAGTTATAGATTCTGATGCCTCACTCCAGGTTTACTGTATCCCTCCGAAATTCTTTTTGACGATGAAACACAGTAATTGCAACGGAATTAAATACAAAAGGCACAATGCCGACTTAAGTACAAGAAGACTGACTCTTCTTACTGACTATGATTTGAACCATTCCTGTGACACTAGTTATAGATTCTGATGCTTCACTTCAGGTTTACTGTATCCCTTGCACCTTCTTATTGACGTAGAAACACATAAATTGCATCAGAATTAAATACAAAAGGCACAATGCCGACATAAGTACAAGAAGACTGACTCTCCTTACTGTCTATGTTTTGAACCATTCCTGTGACACTAGTTATAGATTCCGATGCTTCACTCCAGGTTTACTGTACCCCTTGGACCTTCGTATTCACGATGAAACACAGAGATTGCATCGGAATCAAACACAAATTGCACAATGCCGACTTAAGTACAACAAGGCTGACACTTCTTACTGTCTATGTTTGGAACCTATCCTGTGAGACGACATTTAGATTCCGATGCTTCACTTCAGGTTTACTGTTTCCCTTGGACCTTTTTATTGACGATGAAACACAGAAATTGCATCTGAATTAAATACGTAAGTCACAATGAAGACCAAAATACAAGAAGACTGACTCATCTTACTGTCTATGTTTTGAACCATTCCTGTGAGACCAGTTTATAATTCCGATGCTTCACTTCAGGTTTACTGTATCCCTTGGACCTTCTTATTGACGATGAAACACAGAAATTGCATCGGAATTAAATACAAAAGGCACAATGCCGGCTTAAGTACCAGAAGACTGTCTCTTCTTACTGTCTATGTTTTAAACCATTCCTGTGACACTAGTTATAGATTCCGATGCTTCACTTCAGGTTTATTGTATCCCTTGGACCTTCTCATTGACGATGAAACTCAGATATTGCATCGGAATTAAATACAAAAGGCACAATGCCGACTTAAGTACAAGAAGACTGACTCTTTCCACGGTCTATGTTTTGAACCATTCCTGTGACACTAGTTACATATTCCGATGCTTCACTTCAGGTTTACTCTATCCCTCTGATCCTCTTATTGACGATGAAACACAGAATTTGCATCGGAATTAAATACAAAAGGCACAATGCCGTCTTAAGTACAAGAAGACTGACTCATCTTACTGTCTATGGTTTGAACCATTCCTGTGACACTAGTTATAGTTTCCGATGCTTCACTTCAGGTTTACTGCATCCCTTGGACCTTCTTATTGACGATGAAACACAGAAATTGCATCGGAATTAGTACAAAAGGCACAATGCCGACTTAAGTACAAGAAGACTGACTCACCTTACTGACTATGTTTGAACCATTCCCGTGACTCTAGTTATAGATCCCGATGCTTCACTTCAGGTTTACTGTATCCCTCTGACCTTCGTATTGACGATGAAACACACGAATTGCAACGGAATTAAATAGAAACGCCACAATGCCTACTTACGAACAAGATGGCTGACTCTTCTTACTGGCTATGTTTTGAACCATTCCCGTGACACTAGTTATATATTCCGATGCTTCACTTCAGGTTTACTGTACCTCTTGGACCTTCTTATTGACGAAGAAACACAGAAATTGCATCGGAATTAAACACAAAAACACAATGCCGACTTAAGTACAAAAAGACTGACTCTTCTTACTGACTATGATTAGAACCATTCCTGTGACACTAGTTATAGATTCCGATGATTCACTTCAGGTTTACTGTATCCCACTGACCTTCTTATTGACGATAAAACATAAAATTGCATCGGAATTAAATACAAAAGGCACAATGCCGACTTAAGTAAAAGAAGACTGACTCTTCTCACTGTCTATGTTTTGAATCTCTCCTGTGAGACCAGTTTTAGATTCCGATACTTCAGCTCAGGTTTACTGTATCCCTTGGGCCTTCGTATTCACGATGAAACACAGAAATTGCATCGGAATCAAACACAAAAGGCACAATGCCGACTTCAGTACAATAAGGCTGACACATCTTACTGTCTATGATTTGAACCTTTCCTGTGAGACGACTTTTAAATTCCGATGCTTCACTTCAGGTTTACTGTTTCCCTTGGGCCTTCTTATTGACGATGAAACACAGAAATTGCATCGGAATTAAATACATAAGTCTCAATGAAGACCTAAATACAAGAAGACTGACTCATCTTACTGACTATGTTTTGATCCATTCCTGTGAGAACAGTTCATTATTCCGATGCTTCACTTCAGGTTTACTGTATCCCTTGGACCTTCGTATTCACGATGAAACACAAAAATTGCATCGGAATTAAATACAAAAGGCACAATGCCGACTTAAGTACAAGAAGACTGACTCTTCTTACTGTCTATGTTTTGAACCAATCCTGTGACACTAGTTATAGATTCCGATGCTTCACTTCAGGTTTACTGTATCCCTTGGACCTTCTTATTGACGATGAAACACAGAAATTGCATTGGAATTAAATACATAAGTCTCAATGAAGACCTAAATACAAGAAGACTGACTCATCTTACTGTCTATGTTTTGATCCATTCCTGTGAGACCAGTTCATAATTCCGGTGCTTCACTTCAGGTTTTCTGTATCCCTTGGACCTTCTTATTGACGATGAAACACAGAAATTGCATCGGAATTAAATACAAAAGGCACAATGCCGACTTAAGTACAAGAAGACTGACTCTTCTTACTGTCTATGTTTTGAACCATTCCTGTGACACTAGTTATAGATTCCGATGCTTCACTTCAGGTTTACTGAATCCCTTGGACCTTCTTATTGACGATGAACCACAGATATTGCATCGGTATTAAATACAAAAGGCACAATGCCGACTTAAGTACAAGAAGACTGACTCTTCCTACTGTCTATGTTTTGAACCATTGCTGTGACACTAGTTATAGATTCCGATGCTTCACTTCAGGTTTACTGTATCCCTTTGATCTTCTTATTGACGATGAAACACAGAAATTGCATCGGAATTAAATACAAAAGGCACAATGCCGACTTAAGTACAAGAAGACTGACTCATCTTACTGTCTATGCTTTGAACCATTCCTGTGACACTAGTTATTGATTCCGATGCTTCACTTCAGGTTTACTGTATCTCTTAGACCTTCTTATTGACGATGAAACGCAGAAATTGCATCGGAATTAAACACAAAAGGCACAATGCCGACTTAAGTACAAAAAGACTGACTCTTCTTACTGACTATGATTAGAACCATTCCTGTGACACTAGTTATAGATTCCGATGCTTCACTTCAGGTGTACCGTATGCCTCTGACCTTCTTATTGACGATGAAACACAGAAATTGCATCGGAATTAAATGAAAAAGGCACAACGCCTACTTAAGTACAAGAAGACTGACTCTTTTTACTGACTACGTTTTGAACCATTCCTGTGACACTAGTTATGGATTCGGATGCTTCACTTCAGGTTTACTGTATCCCTCTGACCCTCTTATTCACGATGAAACATTGAAATTGCATCGGAATTAAATACAAAAGGCACAATGCCGACTTAAGTACAAGAAGACAGACTCTTTAGAATGACTATGTTTTGAATCATTCCTGTGACACTAGTTATAGATTCGGATGCTTCACTTCAGGTTTACTGTATCCCTCTGACCTTCTTATTCTGGATGAAACACAGAAATTGCATCGGAATTAAATGGAAAAGGCACAATGCCGACTTAAGTACAAGACGACAGACTTTTCTTACTGTCTATGCTTTGAACCATTCCTGTGACACTAGTTATATATTCCGAAGTTTCAACTCAGGTTTACTGTATCTCTTGGACCTTCTTATTGACGAAGAAACACAGAAATTGCATCGGAATTAAACACAAAAGGCACAATGCCGACTTAAGTACAAAAAGACTGACTCTTCTTACTGAGTATGATTAGAACCATTCCTGTGACACTAGTTATAGATTCCGATGCTTCACTTCAGGTTTACTGTATCCCTCTGAGCTTCTTATTGACGATGAGACACAAAATTGCATCGGAATTTAATACAAAATGCACACTGCCGACTTAAGTACAAGAAGACTGACTCTTCTTACTGGCTATGTCTTGAATCCTTCCTGAGACCAATTTTAGATTCCGATGCTTCACCTCATGGGTTTACTGTACCCCTTGGACCTTAGTATTCACGATGAAACACAGAGACTGCACCGGAATCAAACACAAAAGGCACAATGCCGACTTAAGTACAATAAGGCTGACACTTCTTACTGTCTATGTTTTGAACCTTTCCTGTGCGACGACTTTTAGATTCCGATGCTTCACTTCAGGTTTACTGTTTCCCTTGGACCTTCTTATTGACGATGAAACACAGAAATTGCATCGGAATTAAATACATAAGTCACAATGAAGACCTAAATACAAGACGTCTGACTCATCTTACTGTCTATGTTTTGATCCTTTCCTGTGAGACCAGTTTATAATTGCGATGCTTCACTTCAGGTTTACTGTATCCCTTGGACCTTCTTATTGACGAAGAAGCAAAGAAATTGCAACGGAATTAAATACAAAAGGCTCAATGCCGACTTAAGTAAAAGAAAACGGACTCCTCTTAATGTCTATGTTTTGAACCATTCCTGTGACACTAGTTATAGATTCCGCCACTTCACTTCAGGTTTACGGTATCCCTTGGACCTTCGTATTGACGATGAAACACAGAAATTGCATCGTAATTAAATACAAAAGGCACAATGCCGACTTAAGTACAAGAAGACTGACTCTTCCTACTGTCTATGTTTTGAACCGTTCCGGTGTCACTAGTTCTAGATTCCGATGCTTCACTACAGGTTTACTGTATCTCTTGGACCTTCTTATTGACGATGAAACACAGAAATTGCATCGGAATTAAACACAAAATGCACAATGCCGACTTAAGTACAAAAAGACTGACTCTTCTTACTGACTATGATTAGAACCATTCCTGTGACACTAGTTATAGATTCCGATGCTTCACTTCAGGTTTACTGTATCTCTTGGACCTTCTTATTGACGATGAAACACAGAAATTGCATCGGAATGAAGTACAAAAGGCACAATGCCGACTTAAGTACAAGAAGACTGACTCTTCTTACTGTCTATGTTTAATACCATTCCTGTGACACTAGTTATAGATTCTGATGCCTCACTCCAGGTTTACTGTATCCCTCGGAAATTCTTATTGACGATGAAACACAGAAATTGCAACGGAATTAAATACAAAAGGCACAATGCCGACTTAAGTACAAGAAGACTGACTCTTCTTACTGACTATGTTTTGAACCATTCCTGTGACACTAGTTATAGATTCTGATGCTTCACTTCAGGTTTACTGTATCCCTTGGACCTTCTTATTGACGATGAAACACATAAATTGCATCGGAATTAAATAGAAAAGGCACAATGCCGACTTAAGTACAGGAAGACTGACTCTTCTTACTGTCTATGTTTTGAACCATTCCTGTGACACTTGTTCTAGATTCCGATGCCACACTTCAGGTTTACTGTATCCCTCTGACCTTCTTATTGACGATGAAACACAGAAATTGCATCTGAATTAAATACAAAAGGCACAATACCGACTTAAGTACAAGAAGGCTGACTCTTCTTACTGTCTATGTTTTGAACCATTCCTGTGACACTAGTTATAGATTCCGATGCTTCACTTTAGGTTTACTGTATCCCTTAGACCTTCTTAATGACGATGAAACACAGAAATTGCATCGGAATTAAATACACAAGGCACAATGCCGACTTTAGTTCAAGAAGACTGACACTTCTTACTGACCATGTTTTGAACCATTCCTGTGACTCTAGTTATATATTCCGATGCTTCACTTCAGGTTTAAGGTACCCCTCCGACATTCTTATCTAGGATGAAACACAGAAATTGCATCGGAATTAAATACAAAAGGCACAATACCGACTTAAGTACAAGAAGACTGACTCTTCTTACTGTTTATGTTTTGAACCATTCCTGTGACACTAGTTATAGATTCCGATGCGTCAATTCAGGTCTACTGTATCCCATCGACCTTCTTATGCACGAAGAAACACAGAAATTGCTTCGGAGTGAAATACAAAAGTCACAATGCCGACTTAAGTACAAAAAGACTGACTCTTCTTACTGAGTATGATTAGATCCATTCCTGTGACACTAGTTATAGATTCCGATGCTTCACTTCAGGTTTACTGTAACCCTCTGACCTTCTTATTGACGATGAGACACAAAATTGCATCGGAATTAAATACAAAATGCACAATGCCGACTTAAGTACAAGAAGACTGACTCTTCTTACTGTCTATGTCTTGAATCCTTCCTGTGAGACCAATTTTAGATTCCGATACTTCACCTCAGGTTTACTGTACCCCTTGGACCTTCGTATTCACGATGAAACACAGAGACTGCACCGGAATCAAACACAAAAGGCACAATGCCGACTTAAGTACAATAAGGCAGACACTTCTTACTGTCTATGTTTTGAACCTTTCCTGTGAGACGACTTTTAGATTCCGATGCTTCACTTCAGGTTTGCTGTTTCCCTTGCACCTTCTTATTGACGATGAAACACAGAAATTGCATCGGAGTTAAATACATAAGTCACAATGAAGACCTGAATACAAGATTACTGACTCATCTTACTGTCTATGTTTTGATCCTTTCCTGTGAGACCAGTTTATAATTCCGATGCTTCACTTCAGGTTTACTGTATCCCTTGGTCCTTCTTATTGACGAAGAAGCACAGAATTTGCAACGGAATTAAATACAAAAGGCACAATGCCGACTTAAGTGCAAGAAAACTGACTCTTCTTAATGCCTATGTTTTGAACCATTCCTGTGACACTAGTTATAGATTCCGATGCTTCACTTCAGGTTAACTGTATCCCTTGGACCTTCTTATTGACGATGAAGCACAGAAATTGAATCGTAATTAAATACAAAAGGCACAATGCCGGCTTAAGTACAAGAAGACTGACTCTTCCTACTGTCTATGTTTTGAACCATTCCTGTGACACTAGTTCTAGATTCCGATGCTTTACTTCAGGTTTACTGTATCCCTCTGATCTTCCTATTGACGATGAAACACAGAAATTGCTTCGGAATTTAATACAAAAGGCACAATGCCGACTTAAGTACAAGAAGACTGACTCATCTTACTGTCTAAGTTTTGAACCATTCCAGTGTCACTAGTTATAGATTCCGATGCTTCACTTCAGGTTTACTGTATCTCTTGGACCTTCTTATTGACGATGAAACACAGAAATTGCATCGGAATTAAACACAAAAGGCACAATGCCGACTTAAGTACAAACAGACTGACTCTTCTTACTGACTATGATTAGAACCATTCCTGTGACACTAGTTATAGATTCCGATGCTTCACTTCAGGTTTACTGTTTCCTTCTGTTCCTTCTTATTGATGATGAAACACAAAATTGCATCGTAATTAAATACAAAATGCACAATGCCGACTTAAGTACAAGAAGACTGACTCTTCTTACTGTCTATGTTTTGAATCCTTACTGTGAGACCAATTTTTGACTCCGATACTTCACCTCAGGTTTACTGTACTGGTTGGACCTTCGTATTCACGATGAAACACAGAGACTGCACCGGAATCAAACACAAAAGGCACAATGCCGACTTAAGTACAATAAGGCTGACACTTCTTACTGTCTATGTTTGAACCTTTCCTCTGCGACGACTTTTAGATTCCGATGCCTCACTTCAGGTTTACTGTTCCCTTGGACCTTCTTATTGACGATGAAACACAGAAATTGCATCGGAATTAAATACAGAAGGCAGAATGAAGACCTAAATACAAGACGACTGACTCATCTTACTGTCTATGTTTTGATCCATTCCTGTGAGACCAGTTTATAATTGCGATGCTTCACTTCAGGTTTACTGTAGCCTTTGGACCTTCTTATTGACGAAGAAGCACAGAAATTGCACCGGAATTAAATACAAAAGGCACAATGCCGACTTAAGTACAAGAAAACGGACTCTTCTTAATGTCTATGTTTTGAACCATTCCTGTGACACAAGTTATAGATTCCGATGCTTCACTTCAGGTTTACTGTATCCCTTGGACCTTCTTATTGACGATGAAACACAGAAATTGCATCGTAATTAAATACAAAAGGCACAATGCCGACTTAAGTACAAGAAGACTGACTCTTCCTACTGTCTATGCTTTTAACCATTCCTGTGACACTAGTTCTAGATTCCGATGCTTTACTTCAGGTTTACTGTATCCCTCTGATCTTCTCATTGACGATGAAACACAGAAATTACATCGGAATTTAATACAAAAGGCACAATGCCGACTTAAGTACAAGAGGACTGACTCATCTTACTGTCTATGATTTGAACCATTCCGGTGTCACTAGTTATAGATTCCGATGCTTCACTTCAGGTTTACTGTATCTCTTGGACCTTCTTATTGACGATGAAACACAGAAATTGCATCGGAATGAAATACAAAAGGCGCAATGCGGCCTTAAGTACAAGAAGACTGACCCTTCCTACTGTCTATGTTTAATACCATTCCTGTGACACTAGTTATAGATTCTGATGCCTCACTCCAGTTTTACTGTATCCCTCGGAAATTCTTATTGACGATGAAACACGGAAATTACAACGGAATTAAATACAAAAGGCACAATGCCGACTTAAGTACAAGAAGACTGACTCTTCTTACTGACTATGTTTTGAACCATTCCTGTGACACTAGTTATAGATTCTGATGCTTCACTTCAGGTTTACTGTATCCCTTGGACCTTCTTATTGACGATGAAACACATAAATTGCTTCGGAATTAAATAGAAAAGGCACTATGCCGACTTAAGTACAGGAAGACTGACTCTTCTTACTGTCTATGTTTGAACCAGTCCTGTGACACTACTTCTAGATTCCGATGCTACACTTCAGGTTTACTGTATCACTCTGACCTTCTTATTGACGATGAAACACAGAAATTGCATCAGAATTAAATACAAATGGCACAATACCGACTTAAGTACAAGAAGACTGACTCTTCTTACTGTCCATGTTTTGAACCATTCCTGTGACTCTAGTTATAGATTCCGATGCTTCACTTCAGGCTTACGATACCCCTCAGACCTTCTTATTTACGATGAAACACAGAAATTGCATCGGAATTAAATACAAAAGGCACAATACCGACTTAAGTACAAGAAGACTGACTCTTCTTACTGTTTATGTTTTGAACCATTCCTGTGACACTAGTTATAGATTCCGATGCTTCAATTCAGGTCTACTGTATCCCATGGACCTTCTTATTCACGATGAAACACAGAAATTGCAGCGGAGTGAAATACAAAAGGCACAATGCCGACTTAAGTACAAGAAGACTGACTCTTTTTACTGTCTATGTTTAAAACCATTCCTGTGACACTAGTTATAGATTCTGATGCCTCACTCCAGGTTTGCTGTATCCCTCGGACCTTCTTATTGACGATGAAACACAGAAATTGCAACGGAATTAAATACAAAAGGCACAATGCCGACTTAAATGCAGGAAGACTGACTCTTCTTAGTGACTATGTTTTGAACCATTCCTGTGACACTAGTTATATATTCCGATGTTTCAACTCAGGTTTACTGTATCTCTTGGAGCTTCTTATTGACGAAGAAAAACAGAAACTGCATCGGAAGTAAACACAAAATTCACAATGCCGACTTAAGTACAAAAAGACTGACTCTTCTTACTGAGTATGATTAGAACCATTCCTATGACACTAGTTATAGATTCCGATGCTTCACTTCAGGTTTACTGTATCCCTCTGACCTACTTATTGACGATGAGACACAAAATTGCATCGGAATTAAATACAAAATGCACAATGCCGACTTAAGTACAAGAAGACTGACTCTTCTTACTGTCTATGACTTGAATCCTTCCTGTGAGACCAATTTTAGATTCCGATACTTCACCTCAGGTTTACTGTACCCCTTGGACCTTCGTATTCACGATGAAACACAGAGACTGCACCGGAATCAAACACAAAAGGCACAATGCCGACTTAAGTACAATAAGGCTGACACTTCTTACTGTCTATGTTTTGAACCTTTCCTGTGCGACGACTTTTAGATTCCGATGCTTCACTTCTGGTTTACTGTTTCCCTTGGACCTTCTTATTGACGATGAAACACAGAAATTGCATCGGAATTAAATACATAAGTCACAATGAAGACCTAAATACAAGACGACTGACTCATCTTACTGTCTATGTTTTGATCCTTTCCTGTGAGACCAGTTTATAATTCCGATGCTTCACTTCAAGTTTACTGTATCCCTTGGACCTTCTTATTGACGAAGAAGCACAGAAATTGCAACGGAATTAAATACAAAATGCACAATGCCGACTTAAGTACAAGAAAACTGACTCTTCTTAATGCCTATGTTTTGAACCATTCCTGTGACACTAGTTATAGATTCCGATGCTTCATTTCAGGTTTACTGTATCCCTTGGACCTTCGTATTGACGATGAAGCACAGATATTGCATCGTAATTAAATACAAAAGGCATAATGCCGACTTAAGTACAAGAAGACTGATTCTTCCTACTGTCTATGTTTTGAACCATTCCTGTGAGACTAGTTCTAGATCCCGATGCTTTACTTCAGGTTTACTGTATCCCTCTGATCTTCCTATTGACGATGAAACACAGAAATTGCATCGCAATTTAATACAAAAGGCACAATGCCGACTTAAGTACAAGAAGACTGACTCATCTTACTGTCTATGATTTAAACCATTCCGGTGTCACTAGTTATAGATTCCGATGCTTCACTTCATTTTTACTGTATCTCTTGGACCTTCTTATTGACGATGAAACACAGAAATTGCATCGGAATCAAACACAAAAGGCACAATGCCGACTTAAGTACAAAAAGACTGACTCTTCTTACTGACTATGATTAGAACCATTCCTGTGACACTAGTTATAGATTCCGATGCTTCACTTCAGGTTTACTGTATCCTTCTGACCTTCTTATTGACGATGAAACACAAAATTGCATCGGAATTAAAGACAAAATGCACAATGCCAACTTAAGTACAAGAAGACTGACACTTCTTACTGTCTATGCTTTGAATCCTTCCTGTGAGTCCAATTTTAGATTCCGATACTTCACCTCAGGTTTACTGTACCCCTTGGAAATTCGTATTCACCATGAAACACAGAGACTGCACCGGAATCAAACACAAAAGGCACAATGCCGACTTAAGTACAATAAGGCTGACACTTCTTACTGTCTATGTTTTGAATCATTCCTGTGACACTAGTTATAGATTCTGATGCCTCACTCCAGTTTTACTGTATTCCTCGGAAATTCTTATTGACAATGAAACGCAGAAATTACAACGGAATTAAATACAAAAGGCACAATGCCGACTTAAGTACAAGAAGACTGACTCTTCTTACTGACTATGTTTGAACCATTCCTGTGACACTAGTTCTAGATTCCGATGCTTCACTTTAGGTTTACTGTATCCCTTAGACCTTCTTATTGACGATGAAACACAGAAATTGCGTCGGAATTAAATACAAAAGGCACAATGCCGACTTTAGTTCAAGAAGACTGACTCTTCTTACTGTTTATGTTTTGAACCATTCCTGTGACACTAGTTATAGATTCCGATGCTTCAATTCAGGTCTACTGTATCCCATCGACCTTCTTATTCACGATGAAACACAGAAAATGCAGCGGAGTGAAATACATAAGGCACAATGCCGACTTAAGTACAAGAAGACTGACTCTTTTTACTGTCTATGTTTAAAACCATTCCTGTGCCACTAGTTATAGATTCTGATGCCTCACTCCAGGTTTACTGTATCCCTCGGACCTTCTATTGACGATGAAACACAGAAATTGCAACGGAATTAAATACAAAAGGCACAATGCCGACTTAAGTGCAAGAAAACTGACTCTTCTTAATGCCTATGTTTTGAACCATTCCTGTGACACTAGTTATAGATTCCGATGCTTCACTTCAGGTTTACTATATCTCTTGGACATTCTTATTGACGATGAAGCACAGAAATTGCATCGTAATTAAATACAAAAGGCACAATGCCGGCTTAAGTACAAGAAGACTGACTCTTCCTACTGTCTATGTTTTGAACCATTCCTGTGACACTAGTTCTAGATTCCGACGCTTTACTTCAGGTTTACTGTATCCCTCTGATCTTCCTATTGACGATGAAACACAGAAATTGCTTCGGAATTTAATACAAAAGGCACAATGCCGACTTAAGTACAAGAAGACTGACTCTTCTTAATGTCTATGTTTTGAATCCTTCCTGTGAGACCAATTTTTGATTCCGATACTTCACCTCAGGTTTACTGTACCCCTTGGACCTTCGTATTCACGATGAAACACAGAGACTGCACCGGAATCAAACACAAAAGGCTCAATGCCGACTTAAGTACAATAAGGCTGACACTTCTTACTGTCTATGTTTTGAACCTTTCCTGTGCGACGACTTTTAGATTCCGATGCTTCACTTCAGGTTTACTGTTTCCCTTGAACCTTCTTATTGACGAAGAAGAACAGAAATTGCACCGGAATTTAATACAAAAGGCACAATGCCGACTTAAGTACAAGAAAACGGACTCTTCTTAATGTCTATGTTTTGAACCATTCCTGTGACACTAGTTATAGATTCCGATGTTTCACTTCAGGTTTACTGTATCCCTTGGACCTTCTTATTGACGATGAAACACAGAAATTGCATCGTAATTAAATACAAAAGGCACAATGCCGACTTAAGTACAAGAAGACTGACTCTTCTTACTGTCTATGTTTTAACCATTCCTGTGACACTAGTTCTAGATTCCGATGCTTTACTTCAGGTTTACTGTATCCCTCTGATCTTCTCATTGACGATGAAACACAGAAATTACAACGGAATTAAATACAAAACGCACAATGCCGACTTAAGTACAAGAAGACTGACTCTTCTTACTGACTATGTTTTGAACCATTCCTGTGACACTAGTTATAGATTCTGATGCTTCACTTCAGGTTTACTGTATTCTTTGGACCTTTTTATTGACGATGAAACACAGAAATTGCTTCGGAATGACATAGAAACGGCACTATGCCGACTTAAGTGCAGGAAGACTGACTCTTCTTACTGTCTATGTTTGAACCATTCCTGTGACACTAGTTCTAGATTCCGATGCTACACTTCAGGTTTACTGTATCCCTCTGACCTTCTTATTGACGATGTAACACAGAAATTGCATCAGAATTAAATACAAAAGGCACAATACCGACTTAAGTACAAGAAGGCTGACTCTTCTTACTGTCTATGTTTTGAACCATTCCTGTGACTCTAGTTATAGATTCCGATGCTTCACTTCAGGTTTACGGTGCCCCTCAGACCTTCTTATTTACGATGAAACACAGAAATTGCATCGGAATTAAATACAAGAGGCACAATACCGACTTACGTACAAGAAGACTGACGCTTCTTACTGTTTATGTTTTGAACCATTCCTGTGACACTAGTTATAGATTCCGATGCTTCAATTCGGGTCTACTGTATCCCATCGACCTTCTTATTCACGATGAAACACAGAAATTGCAGCGGAGTGAAATACAAAAGTCACAATGCCGACTTAAGTACAAGAAGACTGACTCTTTTTACTGTCTATGTTTAAAACCATTCCTGTGACACTAGTTATAGATTCTGATGCCTCACTCCAGGTTTACTGTATCCCTCGGACCTTCTTATTGACGATGAAACACAGAAATTGGAACGGAATTAAATACAAAAGGCACAATGCCGACTTAAATACAAGAAGACTGACTCTTCTTAGTGACTATGTTTTGAACCATTCCTGTGACACTAGTTATATATTCCGATGTTTCAACTCAGGTTTACTGTATCTCTTGGACCTTCTTATTGACGAAGAAACACAGAAACTGCATCGGAAGTAAACACAAAAGGCACAATGCCGACTTAAGTACAAAAAGACTGACTCTTCTTACTGAGTATGATTAGAACCATTCCTGTGACACTAGTTATAGATTCCGATGCTTCACTTCAGGTTTACTGTATCCCTCTGACCTTCTTATTGACGATGAGACACAAAATTGCATCGGAATTAAGTACAAAATGCACAATGCCGACTTAAGTACAAGAAGACTGACTCTTCTTACTGTCTATGTCTTGAATCCTTCCTGTGAGACCAATTTTAGATTCCGATTCTTCACCTCAGGTTTACTGTACGCCTTGGACCTTCGTATTCACGATGAAACACAGAGACTGCACCGGAATAAAACACAAAAGGCACAATGCCGACTTAAGTACAATAAGGCTGACACTTCTTACTGTCTATGTTTTGAACCTTTCCTGTGCGACGACTTTTAGATTCCGATGCTTCACTTCTGGTTTACTGTTTCCCTTGGACCTTCTTATTGACGAAGAAGCACAGAAATTGCAACGGAATTAGATACAAAAGGCACAATGCCGACTTAAGTACAAGAAAACTGACTCTTCTTGATGCCTATGTTTTGAACCATTCCTGTGACACTAGTTATAGATTCCGATGCTTCACTTCAGGTTTACTGTATCCCTTGGACCTTCGTATTGGCGATGAAGCACTGATATTGCATCGTAATTAAATACAAAAGGCACAATGCCGACTTAAGTACAAGAAACTGACTCTTCCTACTGTCTATGTTTTGAACCATTCCTGTGAGACTAGTTCTAGATCCCGATGCTTTACTTCAGGTTTACTGTATCCCTCTGATCTTCCTATTGACGATGAAACACAGAAATTGCATCGCAATTTAATACAAAAGGCACAATGCCGACTTAAGTACAAGAAGACTGACACATCTTACTGTCTATGTTTTGAACCATTCCGGTGTCACTAGTTATAGATTCCGATGCTTCACTTCAGGTTTACTGTATCTCTTGGACCTTCTTATTGACGATGAAACACAGATATTGCATCGGAATTAAACACAAAAGGCACAATGCCGACTTAAGTACAAAAAGACTGACTCTTCTTACTGACTATGATTAGAACCATTCCTGTGACACTAGTTATAGATTCCGATGCTTCACTTCAGGTTTACTGTATCCTTCTGTTCCTTCTAATTGACGATGAAACACAAAATTGCATCGGAATTAAATACAAAATGCACAATGCCGACTTAAGTACAAGAAGACTGACTCTTCTTACTGTCTATGTTTTGAATCCTTCCTGTGAGTCCAATTTTAGATTCCGATACTTCACCTCAGGTTTACTGTACCCCTTGGACCTTCGTATTCACGATGAAACACAGAGACAGCACCGGAATCAAACACAAAAGGCACAATGCCGACTTAAGTACAATAATGCTGACACTTCTTACTGTCTATGTTTTGAACCATTCCTGTGACACTAGTTATAGATTCTGATGCCTCACTCCAGGTTTACTGTATCCCTCGGACCTTCTATTGACGATGAAACACAGAAATTGCAACGGAATTAAATACAAAAGGCACAATGCCGACTTAAATACAAGAAGACTGACTCTTCTTAGTGACTATGCTTTGAACCATTCCTGTGACACTAGTTATATATTCCGATGTTTCAACTCAGGTTTACTGTATCTCTTGGACCTTCTTATTGACGAAGAAACACAAAAACTGCATCGGAATTAATCACAAAAGGCACAATGCCGACTTAAGTGCAAGAAAACTGACTCTTCTTAATGCCTATGTTTTGAACCATTCCTGTGACACTAGTTATAGATTCCGATGCTTCACTTCAGGTTTACTATATCCCTTGGACATTCTTATTGACGATGAAGCACAGAAATTGCATCGTAATTAAATACAAAAGGCACAATGCCGGCTTAAGTACAAGAAGACTGACTCTTCCTACTGTCTATGTTTTGTACCATTCCTGTGACACTAGTTCTAGATTCCGACGCTTTACTTCAGGTTTACTGTATCCCTCTGATCTTCCTATTGACGATGAAACACAGAAATTGCTTCGGAATTTAATACAAAAGGCACAATGCCGACTTAAGTACAAGAAGACTGACTCATCTTACTGTCTATGTTTTGAACCATTCCGGTGTAACTAGTTATAGATTCCGATGCATCACTTCTGGTTTACTGTATCTCTTGGACCTTCTTATTGACGATGAAACACAGAAATTGCATCGGAATTAAACACAAAAGGCACAATGCCGAGTTAAGAACAAAAAGACTGACTCTTCTTACTGACTATGATTAGAACCATTCCTGTGACACTAGTTATAGATTACGATGCTTCACTTCAGGTTTACTGTATCTCTCTGACCTTCTTATTGACGATGAAACACAAAATTGCATCGGAATTAAATACAAAATGCACAATGCCGACTTAAGTACAAGAAGACTGACTCTTCTTAATGTCTATGTTTTGAATCCTTCCTGTGAGACCAATTTTTGATTCCGATACTTCACCTCAGGTTTACTGTACCCCTTGGACCTTCGTATTCACGATGAAACACAGAGACTGCACCGGAATCAAACACAAAAGGCTCAATGCCGACTTAAGTACAATAAGGCTGACACTTCTTACTGTCTATGCTTTGAACCTTTCCTGTGCGACGACTTTTAGATTCCGATGCTTCACTTAAGGTTTACTGTTTCCCTTGCACCTTCTTATTGACGAAGAAGCACAGAAATTGCACCGGAATTTAATACAAAAGGCACAATGCCGACTTAAGTACAAGAAAACGGACTCTTCTTAATGTCTATGTTTTGAACCATTCCTGTGACACTAGTTATAGATTCCGATGCTTCACTTCAGGTTTACTGTATCCCTTGGACCTTCTTATTGACGATGAAACACAGAAATTGCATCGTAATTAGATACAAAAGGCACAGTGCCGACTTAAGTACAAGAAGACTGACTCTTCCTACTGTCTATGTTTTAACCATTCCTGTGACACTAGTTCTAGATTCTGATGCTTCACTTCAGGTTTACTGTATCCCTTTGATCTTCTTATTGACGATGAAACACAGAAATTGCATCGGAATTTAATACAAAAGGCACAATGCCGACATAAGTACAAGAAGACTGACTCATCTTACTGTCTATGTTTTGAACCATTCCGGTGTCACTAGTGATAGATTCCGATGTTTCACTTCAGGTTTACTGTATCTCTTGGACCTTCTTATTGACGATGAAACACAGAAATTGCATCGGAATTAAACACAAAAGGCACAATGCCGACTTAAGTACAAAAAGACTGACTCTTCATACTGACTATGATTAGAACCATTCCTGTGACACTAGTTATAGATTCCGATGCTTCACTTCAGGTTTACTATATCCCTCTGACCTTCTTAGTGACGATGAAACACAGAAATTGCATCGGAATTAAATGAAAAAGACACAACGCCGACTTAAGTATAAGAAGACTGACTCTTTTTACTGACTACGTTTTGAACCATTCCTGTGACACTAGTTATGGATTCGGATGCTTCACTTCAGGTTTACTGTATCCCTCTGACCTTCTTATTCACGATGAAACACAGCAATTGCATCGGAATTAAATACAAAAGGCACAATGCCGACTTAAGTACAAGAAGACTGACTCTTTTTACTGACTATGTTTTGAATCATTCCTGTGATACTAGTTATAGATTCGGATGCTTCACTTCAGGTTTGCTGTAACCCTCTGACCTTCTTATTCTGGATGAAACACAGAAATTACATCGGAATTCAATAGAAAAGGCACAATGCCGACTTAAGTACAAGACGACTGACTTTTCTTACTGTCTATGCTTTGAACCATTCCTGTGACACTAGTTATAGATTCCGATGATTCACTTCAGGTTTACTGTTTCCCTTGGACCTTCTTATTGACGCTGAAACACAGATATTGCATCGGAATTAGTACAAAATGCACAATGCCGACTTAAATACAAGAAGACTGACTCTTCTTACTGAATATGTTTGAACCATTCCCGTGACTCTAGTTATAGATCCCGATGCTTCACTTCAGGTTTACTGTATCCCTCTGACCTTCTTATTGACGATGAAACACAGAAATTGCAACGGAATTAAATAGAAACGCCACAATGCCTACTTAAGTACAAGATGACTGACTCTTATTACTGGCTATGTTTTGAACCATTCCTGTGACACTAGTTATATATTCCGATGCTTCACTTCAGGTTTACTGTATCTCTTGGACCTTCTTATTGACGAAGAAACACAGAAATTGCATCGGAATTAAACACAAAAGGCACAATGCCGACTTAAGTACAAAAAGACTGACTCTTCTTACTGACTATGATTAGAACCATTCCTGTGACACTAGTTATAGATTCCGATGCTTCACTTCAGGTTTACTGTATCCCTCTGACTTTCTTATTTGCCATGAAACACAAAATGGCATCGGAATTAATTACAAAATGCCCAATGCCGACTTAAGTACAAGAAGACTGACTCTTCTTACTGTCTATGTTTTGAATCCTTCTTGTGAGACCAATTTTAGATTCCGATACTTCACCTCAGGTTTACTGTACCCCTTGCACCTTCGTATTCACGATGAAACACATAGACTGCACTGGAATAATACACAAAATTCACAATGCCGACTTAAGTACAATAAGGCTGACACTTCTTACAGTCTATGTTTTGAACCTTTCCTGTTCGACGACTTTTAGATTCCGATGCTCCACTTCAGGTTTACTGTTTCCCTTGGACCTTCTTATTGACGATGAAACACAGAAATTGCATCGGAATTAAATACAAAAGGCACAATGCCGACATAAGTACAAGAAGACAGACTCTTCCTACTGTCTATGTTTCGAACCATTCCTGTGACACTAGTTCTAGATTCCGATGCTTTACTTCAGGTTTACTGTATCCCTCTGATCTTCTCATTGACGATGAAACACAGAAATTGCATCGGAATTTAATACAAAAGGCACAATGCCGACTTAAGTCAAGAAGACTGACTCATCTTACTGTCTATGTTTTGAACCATTCCGGTGTCACTAGTGATAGATTCCGATGTTTCACTTCAGGTTTACTGTATCTCTTGGACCTTCTTATTGACGATGAAACACAGAAATTGCATCGGAATTAAACACAAAAGGCACAATGCCGACTTAAGTACAAAAAGACTGACTCTTCATACTGACTATGATTAGAACCATTCCTGTGACACTAGTTATAGATTCCGATGCTTCACGTCAGGTTTACTGTATCTCTCTGACCTTCTTATTGACGATGAAACACAAAATTGCTTCGGAATTAAATACAAAAGGCACAATGCCGACTTAAGTAAAAGAAGACTGACTCTTTTTACTGACTATGTTTTGAATCATTCCTGTGATACTAGTTATAGATTCGGATGTTTCACTTCAGGTTTACTGTATCCCTCTGACCTTCTTATTCTCGATGAAACACAGAAATTGCATCGGAATTAAATAGAAAAGGCACAATGCCGACTTAAGTAGAAGACGACTGACTTTTCTTACTGTCTATGCTTTGAACCATTCCTGTGACACTAGTTATAGATTCCGATGCTTCACTTCAGGTTTACTGTTTCCCTTGGACCTTCTTGTTGACGATGAAACACAGAAATTGCATCGGAATTAAAGACATAAGTCTCAATGAAGACCTAAATACAAGAAGACTGACTCTTCTTACTGTCTATGGTTTGATCCATTCCTGTGAGACCAGTTCATAATTCCGATGCTTCACTTCAGGTTTACTGTATCCCTTGGACCTTCTTATTGACGATGAAACACAGAAATTGCATCGGAATTAAATACAAAAGGCACAATGCCGACTTAAGTACAAGTAGACTGACTCTTCTTACTGTCTATGTTTTGAACCATTCCTGTGACACTAGTTATAGATTCCGATGCTTCACTTCAGGTTTACTATATCCCTTGGACCTTCTTATTGACGATGAAACACAGATATTGCATCGGTATTAAATACAAAAGGCACAATACCGACTTAAGTGCAAGAAGACTAACTCTTCCTACTGTCTATGTTTTGAACCATTCCTGTGACACTAGTTACAAAGTCCGATGCTTCACTCCAGGTTTACTGTATTCCTTGGACCTTCCTATTGACGATGAAACACAGAAATTGCATCGGAATTAAATACAAAAGGCACAATGCCGACTTAAGGACAAGAAGACTGACTCTTCTTACTGACTATGTTTGAACCATTCCAGTGACTCTAGTTATAGATCCCGATACTTCACTTCAGGTTTACTGTATCCCTCTGACCTTCTTATTGACGAAGAAACACAAAATTGCATCGGAATTAAATACAAAAGGCACAATGCCGACTTAAGTACAAAATGACTGACTCTTCTTACTGGCTATGTTTTGACCCATTCCTGTGACACTAGTTATATATTCCGATGCTTCACTTCAGGTTTACTGTATCTCTTGGACCTTCTTATTGACGAAGCAACACAGAAATTGCATCGGAATCAAACACAAAAGGCACAATGCCTACTTAAGTACAAGAAGACTGACTCTTCTTACTGACTATGTTTGAACCATTCCAGTGACTCTAGTTATAGATCCCGATACTTCACTTCAGGTTTACTGTATCCCTCTGACCTTCTTATTGACGATGAAACACACGAATTTTAACGGAATTAAATAGGAACCCCACAATGCCTACTTAAGAACGAGATGGCTGACTCTTCTTACTGGCTATGTTTTGAACCATTCCTGTGACACTAGTTATATATTCCGATGCTTCACTTCAGGTTTACTGTATCTCTTGGACCTTCTTATTGACGCAGAAACACAGAAATTGCATGGGAATTAAATACAAAAGGCACAATGCCGACTTAAGTAAAAGAAGACTGACTCCTCTTACTGCCTATGTTTTGAATCTCTCCTGTGAGACCAGTTTTAGATTCCGATACTTCACCTCAGGTTTACTGTACCCCTTGGACCTTCGTATTCACGATGAAACACAGAGATTGCATCGGAATCAAACACAAAAGGCACAATGCCGACTTAAGGACAATAAGGCTGACACTTCTTACTGTACATGTTTTGAATCATTCCTGTGATACTAGTTATAGATTCGGATGTTTCACTTCAGGTTTGCTGTAACCCTCTGACCTTCTTATTCTCGATGAAACACAGAAATTGCATCGGAATTAAATAGAAAAGGCACAATGCCGACTTAAGTACAAGACGACTGACTTTTCTTACTGTCTATGCTTTGAACCATTCCTGTGACACTAGTTATAGATTCCGATGATTCACTTCAGGTTTACTGTTTCCCTTGGACCTTCTTATTGGCGATGAAACACAGATATTGCATCGGAATTAGTACAAAAGGCACAATGCCGACTTAAATACAAGAAGACTGACTCTTCTTACTGACTATGTTTGAACCATTCCCGTGACTCTAGTTATAGATCCCGATGCTTCACTTCAGGTTTACTGTATCCCTCTGACCTTCTTATTGACGATGAAACACAGAAATTGCTACGGAATAAAATAGAAACGCCACAATGCCTACTTAAGTACAAGATGACTGACCTTTCTTACTGGCTATGTTTTGAACCATTCCTGTGACACTAGTTATAGATCCCGATGCTTCACTTCAGGTTTACTGTATCCCTCTGATCTTCTCATTGACGATGAAACACAGAAATTGCATCGAAATTTAATACAAAAGGCACAATGCCGACTTAAGTCAAGAAGACTGACTCATCTTACTGTCTATGTTTTGAACCATTCCGGTGTCACTAGTGATAGATTCCGATGTTTCACTTCAGGTTTACTGTATCTCTTGGACCTTCTTATTGACGATGAAACACAGAAATTGCATCGGAATTAAACACAAAAGGCACAATGCCGACTTAAGTACAAAAAGACTGACTCTTCATACTGACTATGATTAGAACCATTCCTGTGACACTAGTTATAGATTCCGATGCTTCACTTCAGGTTTACTGTATCCCTCTGACCTTCTTATTGACGATGAAACACAGAAATTGCATCGGAATTAAGTAAAAAAGGCACAATGCCGACTTAAGTACAAGAAGACTATATCTTTTTACTGACTATGTTTTGAACCATTCCTGTGACACTAGTTATAGGTTCGGATGCTCACTCAGGTTTACTGTATCCCTCTGACCTTATTCACGATGAAACACAGAAATTGCATCCGAATTAAATAGAAAAGGCACAATGCCGACTTAAGTACAAGACGACTGACTTTTTTTACTGTCTATGTTCTGAACCATTCCTGTGACACTAGTTATAGATTCCGATGCTTCACCTCAGGTTTACTGTACCCCTTGGACCTTCTTATTGACGATGAAACACAGAAATTGCATCGGAATTAAATACAAAAGGCACAATGCCGACTTAAGTACAAGAAGACTGTTTCTTCTTACTGTCTATGTTTTGAACCATTCCTGTGACACTAGTTATAGATTCCGATTCTTCACTTCAGGTTTACTGTGTCCCTTGGACCTTCTTATTGACGATGAAACACAGAAATCCCATCGGATTTAAATACAAATGTCACAATGCAGACTTAAGTACAAGAAGACTGAATCTTGTTACTGTCTATGTTTTGAACCACTCCTGTGACACTAGTTATAGTTTTCGATTCTTCACTTCAGGTTTACTGGATCCCTTGGACATTCTTATTGACGATGAAACACAGAAATTGCATCGGAATTAAATACAAAAGGCACAATGCCGACTTAAGTACAAGAAGACTGACTCTTCTTACTGTCCATGTTTTGAACCATTCCTGAGACACTAGTTATAGTTTCCAATGCTTCACTTCAGGTTTACTGTATCCCTTGGACCTTCTTATTGACGATGAAACACAGAAATTGCATTGGAATTAAATACAAAAGGCACAATGCCGACTGAAGTACAAGAAGACAGACTCTTCCTACTGTCTATGCTTCGAACCATTCCTGTGACACTATTTCTAGATTCCGATGCTTTACTTCAGGTTTACTGTATCCCTCTGATCTTCTCATTGACGATGAAGCACAGAAATTGCATCGGAATTTAATACAAAAGGCGCAATGCCGACTTAAGTCAAGAAGACTGACTCATCTTACTGTCTATGTTTTGAACCATTCCGGTGTCACTAGTGATAGATTCCGATGTTTCACTTCAGGTTTACTGTATCCCTTGGACCTTCTTATTGACGATGAAACACAGAAATTGCATCGGAATTAAATACAAAAGGCACAATGCCGACTTAAGGACAAGAAGACTGACTGTTCTTACTGTGACACTAGTTATAGATTCCGATGCTTCACTTCAGGTTTATTGTATCCCTCTGACCTTCATATTGCCGATGAAACACAGAAATGGCATCGGAATTAAATAGAAAAGGCACAATGCCGACTTAAGTACAAGAAGACTGACCCTTCTTACTCCCTATGCTTTGAACCATTCCTGTGACACTAGTTATAGAATCCGATGCTTCACACCAGGTTTACTGTATACCTTGGACCTTCTTATTGACGATGAAACACAGAAATTGCATCGGAATTAAATACAAAAGGCACAATGCCGACTTAAGTACAAGAAGACTGACTCTTCCTACTGTCTATGTTTTGAACCATTCCTGTGACACTAGTTTTGGATTCCGATGCTTCCTTCAGGTTTTCTGTATCCCTCTGACCTTCTTGTTGTTGATGAAACACAGAAATGGCATCGGAATTAAATACAAAAGGCACAATGCCGACTTAAGTACGAGAAGACTGACTCTTCCTACTGTCTATGTTTTGAACCATTCCTGTGACACTAGTTATAGATTCCGTTGCTTCACTTCAGGTTAACTGTATCCCTCTGACCATATTGCCGATGAAACACAGAAATTGCATCGGAATTAAATACAAAAGGCACAATGCCGACTTAAGGACAAGAAGACTGACACTTGTTGCTGACTATGTTTTGAACCATTCCTGTGACACTAGTTATAGATTCCGATGCTTCACTTCAGGTTTACTGTTTCCCTTGGACCTTCTTATTGACGACGAAACACAGAAATTGCATCGGAATTAAATACAAAAGGCACATTGGCGACTTAAGTACAAGATGACTGACTCTTCTACTGTCTATGTTGTGAACCATTTCTGTGACACTAGTTATAGAGTGCGATGCTTCACTTCACGTTTACTGTATCCCTGGGGCCTTCTTATTGACGATGAATCACAGAAATTGTATCGGAATTAAATACAAAAGGCACAATGCCGACTTAAGTACAAGAAGACTGACACTTCTTACTGTCTATATCTTGAACCATTCCTGTGACACTAGTTATAGATTCCGATGCTTCACTTCAGGTTTACTGTACCCCTCTGACCTTCTTATTGACGATGAAACACAGAAATTGCATCGTAATTAAATACAAAAGGCACAATGCCGACTTAAGTACAAGAAGACTGACTCTTCCTACTGTCTATGTTTTGAACCATTCCTGTGACACTAGTTCTAGATTCCGATGCTTTACTTCAGGTTTACTGTATCCCTCTGATCTTCTCATTGACGATGAAACACAGAAATTGCATCGGAATATAATGCAAAAGGCACAATGCCGACTTAAGTACAAGAAGACTGACTCATCTTACTGTCTATGTTTTGAACCATTCCGGTGTCACTAGTTATAGATTCCGATGCTTCACTTCAGGTTTACTGTGTCTCTTGGACCTTCTTATTGACGATGAAACACAGAAATTGCATCGGAATTGAAAACAAAAGGCACAATGCCGACTTAAGTACAAAAAGACTGACTCTTCGTACTGACTATGATTAGAACCGTTCCTGTGGCACTAGTTATAGAACCGATGCTTCACTTCAGGTTTACTGTATCCCTTGACCTTCTTATTGACGATGAAACACAGATATTTCATCGGAATTAAGTAAAAAAGCACGACGCCGACTTAAGTACAAGAAGACTGACTCTTTTTACTGACTATGTTTGAACCATTCCTGTGACACTAGTTATAGATTCGGATGCTTCACTTCAGGTTTACTGTATCCCTCTGACCTTCTTATTGACGATGAAACACAGAAATTGCATCCGAATTAAATGGAAAAGGCACAATGCCGGCTTAAGTACAAGACGACTGACTTTTCTTACTGTCTATGTTCTGAACCATTCCTGTGACTCTAGTTATAGATTCCGATGCTTCACTTCAGGTTTACTGTATCCCTTGGACCTTCGTATTGACGATGAAACACAGAAATTGCATCGGAATTAAATACAAAAGGCACAATGCCGACTTAAGTACAAGAAGACTGACTATTCTTACTGACTATGTTTGATCCATTCCCGTGACTCTGGTTATAGATCCCGATGCTTCACTTCAGGTTTACTGTATCCCACTGACTCTCTTATTGACGATGAAACACAAAAATTGCATCGGAATAAAATACAAACGCCACAATGACTACTTAAGTACAAGAAGACTGACTCTTCTTACTGGCTATGTTTTGAAACATTCCTGTGACACTAGTTATAGATTCCGATGCTTGACTTCAGTTTTACTGTATCCCTTGGACCTTCTTATTGACGATGAAACACAGATATTGCATCGGAAATAAATACAAAAGGCACAATGCCGACTTAAGTACAAGAAGACTGACCCTTCTTACTGTCTATGTTGAACCATTCCTGTGACACTAGTTATAGATTCCGATGCTTCACTTCAGGTTTACTGTATCCCTCTGACCTTCTTATTGATGATGAAACACAGAAATTGCATCGGAATTAAATAGAAAATGCACAATGCCGACTTAAGTACAAGGCGACTGACATATCTTACTGTCTATGTTTTGAACCATTCCTGTGACATTAGTTATAGACTCTATAAAGGCACATTTGCATGCCGAGCGTGAGTTTCCTCGGAAACGCGAGATATTAATTAAATAAATAATCAGTGACAAATAAATAAAGCCTATGGCACACAACTGCAGCGCTGTGTCGCTGATAAAACAAAAGTACATTTTCGTTAGTCGTATGTTTGATTAAAAAAAAAAAGGTAGAGCTCTCGTTGAAGTGGTGCGAGAAGCACGTATTTTAGTTTATTGTCTGGCACACCGCCCATATTTCATGATATAGAAAATTACTGCGAGTTGCAACCATACTAGGCACTCGATTCTGTAAAGAATTTATATTTATAAAAGTAAGTAGGATTATGAACTGTAGGCTTATTCATTGAATATATCTGATTTAACTAACTGTGTAATTTTTTGTTTAGTAGACAATCACCTCTGTACGACGTTTTGGCATGGCTGGCAAATTATTGTAATATTGAGATTTAGTTTATGAGTCCGCACCTACCGCAGCAGTCTTTGGAAACGATTTAATTACGAAGTCCGATTATTTCAGTTTTATTTCACGGTCAACTACGAGTAACATTGCCTTTACGAAAAAGCCATTGTCAAGCGTCTGATACCGAATAATCAAAACCTGACGACTCATAGGAGAGCCAATCATACAGATAAAAATAATTAATATTTTATTTTATTTTATTTTATTTATTTTATATTGGCGACCGTGACAGGACTTGTTATTTTGTCATTTGTTACATTGTTCTCTTTGTTTCATGTGAAAAATCAACCTTCTGGTCCTGGACTTGACTATATGAGAAATAAAAAAAAATCAGAAGATATTTGCCAATTATAAAATTTTGCGGGAAGACGCAAAGAAGCTTCCAGCAAAATAAGGTAAGACGCAGCATCTTTGCATTAGCAGGCTTGACCAGACGTATAATTCAGTGTATTAGCTTTTCAGTAAAATTCTGTAGTGTTTCTTTTCCGCATAACAGTTTCAGTGATAAATTCCATTCTCAGTATTTTTCCTTAAACAATAACGTATGCAACAATACCAATACACGAGTGTACAATATGGCCGACTTCTGTACGATATCATGTAACATGGCCAGCAGCCATTACCAATAATCTCAAATTCAGTTTATATTTTTAAATTAACAGACAGCCATTGTTGCTACGACCGATTCATGCTCAACTGCATTTTATTTTAAAACCAGTGTCAAACATTAATTTCTTGAAATATATAGCACGTGTGGCATGGTAATAACTAGAAAACAATGCGCAAAAATGGAACAGCAAAGACGTACTATTCAGACGCAATCCGACTCGGACGAGAGACAAATGTTAGAAAATGACTTTACGACAGCAACCGGTAGTGACGATACATCAAATATTGACGCAAGTGTCAACGGAAATTTTGACAATAGGCCGTCCACCACAAAAATTTCAAAGTCTCAGTCAGAGCCCATGTTAATACATGACGTCACGTCTAATGACGCGGCGGGGGCAGAGACCTTGCAAACAGTAAACATTGCCAACATGTTACAAATGCTAATGAAACAAAACGCAGAAAATATGGCAACCTTAAGGATGCAGAACGCGGAAAACATGGCAACCTTAAAGACACAAAATGAACAGTTAAAGACACAAAATGACGAAATTAAATCTGATCTCATAGCAATCAAGGCATGTAATGACACTTTGTGTAAACGTGTGGAACTTCTAGACGCCACACTGACCGAACAGATGACTGAACTCAGTACGAAATTTTCCAAGCTTAATACGAGACAAGAAAAGACTACAAATGACGTAGCACTTTTACAGAAACAATTAAAAAACCTTAATGTCACGTGTGAAGCTCTTACTGAACAAATTCAAACATATCCTTCAGTACACGACAACCTTGAAAAACGAATTACTGACGTGCAGAATAAATTTGACGATGTTGAACAACACCTGACTGACATCTTACAATCTGATGCCACAGCTCATTTTCAAAATATTAATAAAGAATTTCATGATTGGGTAGAGAACAAAGACAAACATTTTGATAGATGCATACGTGAAAATTTACCAACAATTGTGCACGACTCCGTAGCGGAATACATCACTAATAACAAACAGCTGATTAGTGACGCAGTACAATCCGTCACTGCACCCATGAGACAATTCACCGATCAACCACAGTCTGAATGTAACGAAAATATCAGTCAAAATGTACAGTTCAGAAACCAATATACATTCGAGTATGACGCACACATACCGCACACCACAAACACACAAGAACAAAACACACCACGACTACAACACATACCACGACGTGCAACCACAAACACAAGCTATTATCATGGTAAACCACAGCAACATTATCGTAATTACTCGCCAGCTGAGCATTGCAGTAATTACAGTGGAACAAATCCATATCATAATGCAAAGGAAGAAGAAAGCTTAATAAAACACAGGCAATTTCAGGCTTTTATCCCAGAGAAACGAACCATTCATCCGGTGATTATTCTTAAATCTTTTAGTAACGCATTTCCACGCACTTGGAGTGACCGGAAAAAGATTTCATATATTGTCGGTTACATCCAAGGCGATGCAGCTGTCTGGGCATACAGTCAAGCTGACGTATGTACCACGTACAGTGAGTTTGAGCGTGCCTTTCTGAACAAATTCTGGTCGCAATCCGTCCAGGAGCGACTCAGGAGACAAATTTTAGAACCTGAAACTTTTAACAGTAAAAATGGTAACTTACGCAGATATTTTGAAAAATACTTGAACATGGGACATTTTTTAGACGAACCAGTCGCAACACGTGATATACTCCGAGCGTTGAAGGCCAAATTGCCTTTCAACATTAAGGAAAAACTTCTACATATCCCGGATGACGATTCAGATTATTTTTTAACAGCTTTAGATTCGGTTGACATGTTACTTGAAGATCAGCGCTTCGCGCGGCAAAACAGCAGCCACAATGTTTACACTAGTGGTATGCAAAACATGCAGGCTTGCCAACACAATTCTGGCGCGCCCACAGTTGGATACGCGGTACAACAAAAACAGCAAACTCACATGCCGTCTCAGTACGGAAATCAAAATCAACACGCGTATTCCAATACGAACAATAGTTACAACAGTAATAACATTTCATGCGGCAATCCATACAAAAGGCACCGCGGTAATAACTGCAACGGTAACAACGGATACAAAGGTAATAACAAAAACACAAACAGAAATAGAAATAATAATAACTACGAGCCAAGACAGCATCAAGGTTGGACTCGTAACGATCAGTACTTTCATTCAAACTCTGCTTTACCACAGCAGCCACCAGGTCAAAATTGGAGCATACCTTACGACCGACAGGTAAGTTATAATGCGCAACAGCAACAACAACCGCAAAAGTTTGGAGATCATAATAGGCAATATCCGAATGTGAATATAATAGAAATGACACCTGATGCACAACCTCAATCTGTGTCAGTACCTAGTACAAATGATAATCCAACAAACTAGAAACAGTCACTACTTTGCCCCAGGTCGTGGCTGAAGAATCCTTGGGGGGCGGCTTCAATGTTAATCAGTTATTTGACACCACACTTGAACAACAGAATAATGATATGCCGAGTAATTCTAAACAAAAACTACCTGTTTTATTTATAAGATACAACCACAATAACAATATATCAGATGAACTTTTACAAGACAGTACACAATGTCGTTTAAACACAAATGAAATTGTTTTAGCATCCACTACTGGTGTAGTAGGTGGGATTCCAACTACTATTATCCTAGATACAGGTGCAGCTGTGAGCGTTTTATCTTTTAATTTTTATAAAAAGATGTGTGAATTGGAACCTGTGCCTGAGTTTCCTGCCCAAAACTGTAAAAATAACTACTGCACTAGGTAATAAGTCATGTAGGGTTACGAAGCAAGTTTTTGTAAACGTTAAAATAGGTAATGGAACCGTACAATGGCCATTCCTGGTTGTACAAAACCTTGTGACAAATTGCATATTAGGAATAGATATTATGAGCGAGAAGGACTGCATTATAGACTTCTCCAAAGGTAAATGTATTTTAAATGATAAAGGCAGTGTAATTATTATTGATTTGGACAGGAGAACTCTAAAGCATGACAAACACTGTACAGGGTACAAGGTTCAGTTAGTACTTGACAAAGACATTCAAGACATGCAAACACACTCATCTGACACAGAGCTAATGGACTTGAAAACATTGCTTGATCATAAGATAAGTGAAGCTACAGCTCTCAGTGTACATGAACGTATAAAATTACAGGAAGTGTTATCCAAATATTTACAAGTTTTTACCAAACGATTAGGTGTTATCAACACGTATGTGTACAAGATTGAAGTTAAGCCTCACAAGATCTTCTACCATAAGACATATAACGTACCGTTATCTCAACGACCTGCTGTGTGGCAAGAACTAAAACAAATTACAACATAGATTATAAGTAGTATAGAAATTTTCATTTCAGCGTTCCAGAGTCGCAGTTGAAGACAGAAGAACTTTTCTTTCAACGCCGCGGCTCCACCGAGAAGACTGAATATTAAAGTAAAAATTTATGATTACGTAGCAGTGAATGATATATAAATTTTTCACGGAACATTTGTTATTGTAGGTACCACTGACTTCATATGACACCTGACGAACTGACAGACGTCATCTGTGAAGCGATCTTTTACTTTGAGAAATAGATTAGACGCACATCTCTCAACACGAAAAGCATCTATCAGTAGTCAAGGCCACACAGACACTCTACACACACGCACAAAACGCGAGGAATCGAACATTTTCTCTCTCTTACTATTTTGAATATTTATTGAGTAGTGAAAACGCCTGGTCTTGCCTACTGATGTAATGAATGTTGTGTCTAACCTATCTTAATTTCAGATGACATCACAAAAAACATCGATAATATCCCAGCAAAACCGCTAAAGAGGATGTAAATATCTGCAATTCATGTAATCAAATGTGACACAATGTAATAACCTATAGCTATGTAATGATGATGTAAACATGTTTATGTGCAACTGTATTATGTTTATGCTAAGAAAATATGTGACGTGTGTATGTATAATTACTTATTTTTTTAACTGATGTATCATGTAAAAATTTGAACAAAACGAGTGCCAAAAAGACATTGCATAGTGAACCTCTGTTCACGGACATTAACGAACATTTAGGTGAGCTATATTTAAAAAAAAAAAAAAAACTGAATATGTGAAGTGCATAATTCGTGCATCGTCTAGCGACATTACTACAGTACCCAACTTCAAGATGTTAACTGGATTAAATGGACACAAAGTGCCTGTCCAGAAAACAACACGACGGGTGGAAGAATTTTGGTTGGAACTTCAGGGAATGAAATGTTCTCGAAATGTGACGGACACGCTTACCTGGACTGTCCAAGGATCGACGCCAGCTATGTGCCGTCCGAGGTTCTGCAACCAAGCTTCCACGGAATATCGAAAACGAACTGCATATGGACTAATTACTCGACGGGTCACG
The DNA here is from genome assembly GCF_021461385.2 of Schistocerca piceifrons. NCBI lineage: Eukaryota > Metazoa > Arthropoda > Insecta > Orthoptera > Acrididae > Schistocerca > Schistocerca piceifrons. The sequence goes on along the minus strand of NW_025728024.1, from coordinate 254,777 downwards.
TCTGATCTGTAATAAACAATGCTTTTTGTCACAACGAACTGCATCACAACGACTATAATGGAAATAGGAAATGGACATGCTTATGTATCAATCACGTTGTTATACAACGATGTTACTGTGATCAAAAAAAAAAAAAAACTTTACCACGACGATACTAACCTGTAAAAAATTATTGTGCAGCAGATGAATATGAACTGTGATAACGACACCATGTGTATAGGTCAACGCACCTGAAAAATACGGACATTTTTCTTTGAAGCATTTCATTGCAATGCTATGTAACTAAGAACATTCAACAATCTAAAGTTGTATTGTATTATAACAAATATTGTAATTTTAAAACTAAGTTACCTGTCATAGAATGTAGTCTTCATATGTAATCTTGGTGGAATATTTTCTTTGTGCAACGACTAAGAAATGCGCGCGCACACGAACAATATGAACTGCAATACTGTGCCGCGTGATCTAAATTTACGAAATAACGGCAGTGCCGTAGTTACACAGACGCTTCTGCGCATGCGCGCACTCTGTTTTGCCAACATAAGAACTTTTTTGGCGCACGCGCGTCATTCAAATTTTGTGTATAATATACAGTATAATGTAAGTCATGTAAATAGTTGTAGATAACTTAGATTTTCTTGTGCCTTTAGGTGAATTGCTCGCCTGCAGGTGTGTCCTTTCGCCTCGCAATTCAGGGGGCAATATAAAGGCACATTTGCATGCCGAGCGTGAGTTTCCTCGGAAACGCGAGATATTAATTAAATAAATAATCAGTGACAAATAAATAAAGCCTATGGCACACAACTGCAGCGCTGTGTCGCTGATAAAACAAAAGTACATTTTCGTTAGTCGTATGTTTGATTAAAAAAAAAAGGTAGAGCTCTCGTTGAAGTGGTGCGAGAAGCACGTATTTTAGTTTATTGTCTGGCACACCGCCATATTTCATGATATAGAAAATTACTGCGAGTTGCAACCATACTAGGCACTCGATTCTGTAAAGAATTTATATTTATAAAAGTAAGTAGGATTATGAACTGTAGGCTTATTCATTGAATATATCTGATTTAACTAACTGTGTAATTTTTTGTTTAGTAGAAAATCACCTCTGTACGACGTTTTGGCATGGCTGGCAAATTATTGTAATATTGAGATTTAGTTTATGAGTCCGCACCTACCGCAGCAGTCTTTGGAAACGATTTAATTACGAAGTCCGATTATTTCAGTTTTATTTCACGGTCAACTACGAGTAACATTGCCTTTACGAAAAAGCCATTGTCAAGCGTCTGATACCGAATAATCAAAACCTGACGACTCATAGGAGAGCCAATCATACAGATAAAAATAATTAATATTTTATTTTATTTTATTTTATTTATTTTATAACTCCGATGCTTCACTTCAGGTTAACTGTATCCCTTGGACCTTCTTATTGACAATGAAACACAGAAATTGCATCGGAATTAAATACAAAAGGCACAATGCCGAATAAAGTACAAGAAGACAGACTCTTCTTACTGACTATGTTTTGAACCATTCCTGTGACACTTGTTATAGATTGCGATGCTTCACTTCAGGTTTACTGTGTCCTACCGACCTTCTTATTGACGATGAAACACAGAAATTGCATCGGAATTAAATAGAAAATGCACAATGCCGACTTAAGTACAAGGCGACTGACATATCTTACAGTCTATGTTTTGAACCATTCCTGTGACATTAGTTATAGATTCCGATGCTTCACTTGAGGTTTACTGTATCCCTTGGACCTACGTATTGACGATGAAACACAGAAATTGCATCGGAATTAAATACAAAAGGCACAATGCCGACTTAAGTACAAGAAGACTGACTCTTCTTAGTGTCTATGTTTTGAATCATTCCTGTGACACTAGTTATAGTTTTCGATTTTTCACTTCATGTTCACTGTATCCCTTGGACATTATTATTGACGATGAAACACAGAAATTGCATCGGAATTAAATACAAAAGGCACAATGCCGCCTTAAGTACAAGAAGACTGACTCTTCTTACCGTCCATGTTTTGAACCATACCTGAGACACTAGTTATAGTTTCCAATGCTTCACTTCAGGTTTACTGTATCCCTTGGACCTTCTTATTGACGATGAAACACAGAAATTGCATAGGAATTAAATACAAAAGGCACAATGCCGACTTAAGGACAAGAAGACTGACTCTTCTTACTGACTATGATTTGAACCATTCCTGTGACACTAGTTATAGATTCCGATGTTTCACTTCGGGTTTACTGTATCTCTCTGACCTTCTTATTGACGATGAAACACAGAAATTGCATCGGATTTCAGTTCAAAAGGCACAATGCCGACTTCAGTACAAGAAGACTGACTCTTCTTACTGTCTATGTTTTGAACCATTCCTGTGACACTAGTTATAGATTCCGATGCTTCACTTCAGGTTTACTGTATCCCTTGGACCTTCTTATTGACGATGAAACACAGAAATTGCGTCGGAATTAAATACAAAAGGCACAATGCCGACTTAAGGACAAGAAGACATACTGTTCTTACTGTGACACTAGTTATAGATTCCGATGCTTCACTTCAGGTTTATTGTATCCCTCTGACCTTCATATTGCCGATGAACTACAGAAATTGCATCGGAATTATATAGAAAAGGCACAATGCCGACTTAAGTACAAGAAGACTGACTCTTCTTACTCCCTATGTTTTGAACCATTCCTGTGACACTAGTTATAGATTCCGATGCTTCACTCCAGGTTTACTGTATCCCTTGGACCTTCTTATTGACGATGAAACACAGAAATTGCATCGGAATTAAATAGAAAAGGCACAATGCCGACTTAAGTACAAGAAGACTGACTCTTCCTACTGTCTATGTTTTGAACAATTCCTGTGACACTAGTTTTGGATTCCGATGCTTCACTTCAGGTTTACTGTATCCCTCTGACCTTCTTATTGTTGATGAAACACAGAAATGGCATCCGAATTAAATACAAAATGCACAATGCCGACTTAAGTACAAGAAGACTGACTCTTACTACTGTCTATGTTTTGAACCATTCCTGTGACACTAGTTATAGATTCCGTTGGTTCACTTCAGGTTAACTGTATCCCTCTGACCTTATTGCCGATGAAACACAGATATTGCATCGGAATTAAATACAAAAGGCACAATGCCGACTTAAGGACAAGAAGACTGACTCTTGTTGCTGACTATGATTTGAACCATTCCTGTGACACTAGTTATAGATTGCGATGCTTCACTTCAGGTTTACTGAATACCTTGTACCTTCTTATTGACGACGAAACACACAAATTGCATCGGAATTAAATACAAAAGGCACAATGCCGACTTAAGTACAACATGACTGACTCTTCTTACTGTCTATATCTTGAACCATTCCTGTGACACTAGTTATAGATTCCGATGCTTCACTTAAGGTTTACTGTATCCCTCTGACCTTCTTATTGCCGGTGAAACACAGAAATTGCATCGGAATTAAATACGAAAGGCACAATGCCAACTTAAGTACAAGAAGACTGACTCTTCTTACTGACTATGTTTTGAACCATTCCTGTGACACTAGTTGTAGATTCCGATGCTCCACTTCAGGTTTACTGTATCCCTCTGACCTTCTTATTGACGATGAAACACAGAAATTGCATCGGAATTAAATAGAAAAGGCACAATGCCGACTAAAGTACAGGAAAACTGACTCTTCTTACTGTCTATGATTTGAACCATTCCTGTGACACTAGTTGTAGATTCCGATGCTTCACTTCAGGTTTACTGCATCCCTTAAACCTTCTTATTGACGATGAAACACAGAAATAACATCTGAATTAAATACAAAAGGCACAATGCCGACTTAAGTACAAGAAGACTGACTCTTCCAACTACCTGTGTTTTGAACCATTTCTGTGACACTAGTAATAGCTTCCGATGCTTCACTTCAGGTTTACTGTATCCCTCTGACCGTCTTATTGTCGATGAAATACAGAAATTGCATCGGAATTAAATAGGAAAGCCACAACGCCGACATAAGTACTAGAAGACCGACTCTTCCTACTGTATATGTTTTGAACCATTCCTGTTCTACTAGTTATAGATTCCGATGCTTAACTTCAGGTTTACTGTATCCCTCTGACCTTCTTATTCTCGATGAAACACAGAAATTGCATCGGAATTAAATACAAAAGGCACAATGCCGACTTAAGTACAAGAAGACTGACTCTTCCTACTGTCTATGTTTTGAACCATTCCTGTGACACTAGTTTTGGATTCCGATGCTTCACTTCAGGTTTACTGTATCCCTCTGACCTTCTTGTTGTTGATGAAACACAGAAATGGCATCGGAATTAAATACAAAAGGCACAATGCCGACTTAAGTACAAGATGACTGACTCTTCTACTGTCTATGTTGTGAACCATTTCTGTGACACTAGTTATAGAGTGCGATGCTTCACTTCAGGTTTACTGTATCCCTTGGGCCTTCTTATTGACGATGAATCACAGAAATTACATCGGAATTAAATACAAAAGGCACAATGCCGACTTAAGTACAAGAAGCTGACACTTCTTACTGTCTATATTTTGAACCATTCCTGTGACACTAGTTATAGATTCCGATGCTTCACTTCAGGTTTACTGTACACCTCTGACCTTCTTATTGACGATGAAACACAGAAATTGCATCGTAATTAAATACAAAAGGCACAATGCCGACTTAAGTACAAGAAGACTGACTCTTCCTACTGTCTATGTTTTGAACCATTCCTGTGACACTAGTTCTAGATTCCGATGCTTTACTTCAGGTTTACTGTATCCCTCTGATCCTCTCATTGACGATGAAACACAGAAATTGCATCGGAATATAATGCAAAAGGCACAATGCCGACTTAAGTACAAGAAGACTGACTCATCTTACTGTCTATGATTTGAACCATTCCGATGTCACTAGTTATAGATTCCGATGCTTCACTTCAGGTTTTTTCTGTGTCTCTTGGACCTTCTTATTGACGATGAAACACAGAAATTGCATCGGAATTAAACACAAAAGGCACAATGCCGACTTAAGTACAAAAAGACTGAATTTTCGTACTGACTATGATTAGAACCGTTCCTGTGACACTAGTTATAGAATCCGATGCTTCACTTCAGGTTTACTGTATCCCTTGACCTTCTTATTGACGATGAAACAGAAATTTCATCGGAATTTAATAAAAAAGCACAACGCCGACTTAAGTACAAGAAGACTGACTCTTTTTACTGACTATGTTTGAACCATTCCGGTGACACTAGTTATAGATTCGGATGCTTCACTTCAGGTTTACTGTATCCCTCTGACCTTCTTATTGACGATGAAACACAGAAATTGCATCCGAATTAAATAGAAAAGGCACAATGCCGACTTAAGTACAAGACGACTGACTATTCTTACTGTCTATGTTCTGAACCATTCCTGTGACTCTAGTTATAGATTCCGATGCTTCACTTCAGGTTTACTGTATCCCTTGGACCTTCGTATTGACGATGAAACACAGAAATTGCATCGGAATTAAATACAAAAGGCACAATGCCGACATAAGTACAAGAAGATTGACTATTCTTACTGACTATGTTTGAACCATTCCCGTGACTCTGGTTATAGATCCCGATGCTTCACTTCAGGTTTACTGTATCCCACTGGCTTTCTTATTGACGATGAAACACAAAAATTGCATCGGAATTAAATACAAACGCCACAATGCCTACTTAAGTACAAGAAGACTTACTCTTCTTACTGGCTATGTTTTGAAACATTCCTGTGACACTAGTTATAGATTCCGATGCTTGACTTCAGGTTTACTGTATCTCTTGGACCTTCTTATTGACGATGAAACACAGAAATTGCATCGGAATTAAACACAAAAGGCACAAGGCCGACTTAAGTACAAAAAGACTGACTCTTTTTATTGACTACGTTTTGAACGATTCCTGTGACACTAGTTATGGATTCGGATGCTTCACTTCAGGTTTACTGTATCCCTCTGACATTCTTATTCACGATGAAACACAGCAATTGCATCGGAATTAAATACAAAAGGCACAATGCCGACTTAAGTACAAGAAGACTGACTCTTCTTACTGGCTATGTTTTGAAACATTCCTGTGACACTAGTTATAGATTCCGATGCTTCACAACGCCGACTTAAGTACAAGAAGACTGACTCTTTTTACTGACTACGTTTTGAACCATTCCTGTGACACTAGTTATGGATTCGGATGCTTCACTTTAGGTTTACTGTATCCCTCTGACCTTCTTATTCACGATGAAACACAGCAATTGCATCGGAATTAAATACAAAAGGCACAATGCCGACTTAAGTACAAGAAGACTGACTCTTTTTACTGACTATGTTTTGAATCATTCCTGTGATACTAGTTATAGATTCGGATGCTTCACTTCAGGTTTGCTGTATCCCTCTGACCTTCTTATTCTCGATGAAACACAGAAATTGCATCGGAATTAAATAGAAAAGGCACAATGCCGACTTAAGTACAAGACGACTGACTTTTCTTACTGTCTATGCTTTGAACCATTCCTGTGACACTAGTTATAGATTCCGATGCTTCACTTCATGTTTACTGTTTCCCTTGGACCTTCTTATTGACGATGAAACACAGATATTGCATCGGAATTAGTACAAAAGGCACAATGCCGACTTAAATACAAGAAGACTGACTCTTCTTACTGACTATGTTTGAACCATTCCCGTGACTCTAGTTATAGATCCCGATGCTTCACTTCAGGTTTACTGTATCAATCTGACCTTCTTATTGACGATGAAACACAGAAATTGCAACGGAATTAAATAGAAACGCCACAATGCCTACTTAAGTACAAGATGATTGACTCTTCTTACTGGCTATGTTTTGAACCATTCCTGTGACACTAGTTATATATTCCGATGCTTCACTTCAGGTTTACTGTATCTCTTGGACCTTCTTATTGACGAAGAAACACAGAAATTGCATCGGAATTAAACACAAAAGGGACAATGCCGACTTAAGTACAAAAACACTGACTCTTCTTACTGACTATGATTTGAACCATTCCTGTGACACTAGTTATAGATTCCGATGCTTCACTTCAGGTTTACTGTATCCCTCTGACCTTCTTATTGACCATGAAACACATAATGGCATCGGAGTTAATTACAAAATGCCCAATGCCGACTTAAGTACAAGAAGACTGACTCTTCTTACTGTCTATGTTTTGAATCCTTCTTGTGAGACCAATTTTAGATTCCGATACTTCAACTCAGGTTTACTGTACCCCTTGCACCTTCGTATTCACCATGAAACACATAGACTGCACTGGAATCAAACACAAAATTCACAATGCCGACTTAAGTACAATAAGGCTGACACTTCTTACAGTCTATGTTTTGAACCTTTCCTGTTCGACGACTTTTAGATTCCGATGCTTCACTTCAGGTTTACTGTTTCCCTTGGACCTTCTTATTGACGATGAAACACAGAAATTGCATCGGAATTAAATACAAAAGGCACAATGCCGACATAAGTACAAGAAGACAGACTCTTAATACTGTCTATGTTTCGAACCATTCCTGTGACACTAGTTCTAGATTCCGATGCTTCACTTCAGGTTTACTGTATCCCTCTGACCTTCTTATTGACGACGAAACACAGAAATTGCATCGGAATTAATTAAAAAAGGCACAATGCCGACTTAAGTACAAGAAGACTATATCTTTTTACTGACTATGTTTTGAACCATTCCTGTGACACTAGTTATAGGTTCGGATGCTCACTCAGGTTTACTGTATCCCTCTGACCTTATTCACGATGAAACACAGAAATTGCATCCGAATTAAATAGAAAAGGCACAATGCCGACTTAAGTACAAGACGACTGACTTTTTTTACTGTCTATGTTCTGAACCATTCCTGTGACACTAGTTATAGATTCCGATGCTTCACCTCAGGTTTACTGTACCCCTTGGACCTTCTTATTGACGATGAAACACAGAAATTGCATCGGAATTAAATACAAAAGGCACAATGCCGACTTAAGTACATGAAGACAGACTCTTCTTACTGTCCATGTTTTGAACCATTCCTGAGACACTAGTTATAGTTTCCAATGCTTCACTTCAGGTTTACTTTATCCCTTGGACCTTCTTATTGACGATGAAACACAGAAATTGCATTGGAATTAAATACAAAAGGCACAATGCCGACTTAAGTACAAGAAGACTGACTCTTCCTACTGTCCTATGATTTGAACCACTCCTGTGACAGTGGTTACAGATTCCGATGCTTCACTTCAGGTTTACTGTTTCCCTTGGACCTTCTTATTGACGTTGAAACTCAGAAAATGCATCTTAATTAAATACAAAAGGCCCAATGCCGACTTACGTACATGAAGACCGACTCTTCTTACTGTCTATGTTTTGAACCATTCCTGTGACACTAGTTACAGAGTCCGATGCTTCACTCCAGGTTTACTGTATCCCTTGGACCTTCTTATTGACGATGAAACACAGAAATTGCATCGGAATTAAATACAAAAGGCACAATGCCGACTTAAGGACAAGAAGACTGACTCTTCTTACTGACTATGATTTGAAGCATTCCTGTGACACTAGCTATAGATTCCGATGCTTCACTTCGGGTTTACTGTATCCCTCTGACCTTGTTATTGACGATGAAACACAGAAATTGCATCGGAATTCAATTCAAAAGGCACAATGCCGACTTCAGTACAAGAAGACTGACTCTTCTTACTGTCTATGCTTTGAGCCATTCCTGTGACACTAGTTATAGATTCCGATGCTTCACTTCAGGTTTACTGTATCCCTTGGACCTTCTTATTGACGTTGAAACACAGAAATTGCATCGGAATTAAATACAAAAGGCACAATGCCGACTTAAGGACAAGAAGACTGACTGTTCTTACTGTGACACTAGTTATAGATTCCGATGCTTCACTTCAGGTTTATTGTATCCCTCTGACCTTCATATTGCCGATGAAACACAGAAATGGCATCGGAAGTAAATAGAAAAGGCACAATGCCGACTTAAGTACAAGAAGACTGACCCTTCTTACTCCCTATGTTTTGAACCATTCCTGTGACACTAGTTATAGAATCCGATGCTTCACACCAGGTTTACTGTATACCTTGGACCTTCTTATTGACGATGAAACACAGAAATTGCATCGGAATTAAATACAAAAGGCACAATGCCGACTTAAGTACAAGAAGACTGACTCTTCCTACTGTCTATGTTTTGAACCATTCCTGTGACACTAGTTTTGGATTCCGATGCTTCACTTCAGGATTACTGTATCCCTCTGACCTTCTTGTTGTTGATGAAACACAGAAATGGCATCGGAATTAAATACAAAAGGCACAATGCCGACTTAAGTATGAGAAGACTGACTCTTCCTACTGTCTATGTTTTGAACCATTCCTGTGACACTAGTTATAGATTCCGTTGCTTCACTTCAGGTTAACTGTATCCCTCTGACCTTATTGCCGATGAAACACAGAAATTGCATCGGAATTAAATACAAAAGGCACAATGCCGACTTAAGGACAAGAAGACTGACTCTTGTTGCTGACTATGTTTTGAACCATTCCTGTGACACTAGTTATAGATTCCGATGCTTCACTTCAGGTTTACTGTTTCCCTTGGACCTTCTTATTGGCGATGAAACACAGAAATTGCATCGGAATTAAATACAAAAGGCACAATGCCGTCATAAGTACAAGAAGACAGACTCTTCCTACTGTCTATGTTTCGAACCATTCCTGTGACACTAGCTCTAGATTCCGATGCTTTACTTCAGGTTTACTGTATCCCTCTGATCTTCTCATTGACGATGAAACACAGAAATTGCATCGAAATTTAATACAAAAGGCACAATGCCGACTTAAGTCAAGAAGACTGACTCATCTTACTGTCTATGTTTTGAACCATTCCGGTGTCACTAGTGATAGATTCCGATGTTTCACTTCAGGTTTACTGTATCTCTTGTACCTTCTTATTGACGATGAAACACAGAAATTGCATCGGAATTAAACACAAAACGCACAATGCCGACTTAAGTACAAAAAGACTGACTCTTCATACTGACTATGATTAGAACCATTCCCTGTGACACTAGTTATAGATTCCGATGCTTCACTTCAGGTTTACTGTATCCCTCTGACCTTCTTATTGACGATGAAACACAGAAATTGCATCGGAATTAAGTAAAAAAGGCACAATGCCGACTTAAGTACAAGAAGACTATATCTTTTTACTGACTATGTTTTGAACCATTCCTGTGACACTAGTTATAGGTTCGGATGCTCACTCAGGTTTACTGTATCCCTCTGACCTTATTCACGATGAAACACAGAAATTGCATCCGAATTAAATAGAAAAGGCACAATGCCGACTTAAGTACAAGACGACTGACTTTTTTTACTGTCTATGTTCTGAACCATTCCTGTGACACTAGTTATAGATTCCGATGCTTCACCTCAGGTTTACTGTACCCCTTGGACCTTCTTATTGACGATGAAACACAGAAATTGCATCGGAATTAAATACAAAAGGCACAATGCCGACTTAAGTACAAGAAGACTGTTTCTTCTTACTGTCTATGTTTTGAACCATTCCTGTGACACTAGTTATAGATTCCGATTCTTCACTTCAGGTTTACTGTGTCCCTTGGACCTTCTTATTGACGATGAAACACAGAAATCCCATCGGATTTAAATACAAATGTCACAATGCCGACTTAAGTACAAGAAGACTGAATCTTGTTACTGTCTATGTTTTGAACCACTCCTGTGACACTAGTTATAGTTTTCGATTCTTCACTTCAGGTTTACTGGATCCCTTGGACATTCTTATTGACGATGAAACACAGAAATTGCATCGGAATTAAATACAAAAGGCACAATGCCGACTTAAGTACAAGAAGACTGACTCTTCTTACTGTCCATGTTTTGAACCATTCCTGAGACACTAGTTATAGTTTCCAATGCTTCACTTCAGGTTTACTGTATCCCTTGGACCTTCTTATTGACGATGAAACACAGAAATTGCATTGGAATTAAATACAAAAGGCACAATGCCGACTGAAGTACAAGAAGACAGACTCTTCCTACTGTCTATGCTTCGAACCATTCCTGTGACACTATTTCTAGATTCCGATGCTTTACTTCAGGTTTACTGTATCCCTCTGATCTTCTCATTGACGATGAAGCACAGAAATTGCATCGGAATTTAATACAAAAGGCGCAATGCCGACTTAAGTCAAGAAGACTGACTCATCTTACTGTCTATGTTTTGAACCATTCCGGTGTCACTAGTGATAGATTCCGATGTTTCACTTCAGGTTTACTGTATCTCTTGGACCTTCTTATTGACGATGAAACACAGAAATTGCATCGGAATTAAATACAAAAGGCACAATGCCGACTTAAGGACAAGAAGACTGACTGTTCTTACTGTGACACTAGTTATAGATTCCGATGCTTCACTTCAGGTTTATTGTATCCCTCTGACCTTCATATTGCCGATGAAACACAGAAATGGCATCGGAATTAAATAGAAAAGGCACAATGCCGACTTAAGTACAAGAAGACTGACCCTTCTTACTCCCTATGTTTTGAACCATTCCTGTGACACTAGTTATAGAATCCGATGCTTCACACCAGGTTTACAGTATACCTTGGACCTTCTTATTGACGATGAAACACAGAAATTGCATCGGAATTAAATACAAAAGGCACAATGCCGACTTAAGTAGAAGAAGACTGACTCTTCCTACTGTCTATGTTTTGAACCATTCCTGTGACACTAGTTTTGGATTCCGATGCTTCCTTCAGGTTTACTGTATCCCTCTGACCTTCTTGTTGTTGATGAAACACAGAAATGGCATCGGAATTAAATACAAAAGGCACAATGCCGACTTAAGTACGAGAAGACTGACTCTTCCTACTGTCTATGTTTTGAACCATTCCTGTGACACTAGTTATAGATTCCGTTGCTTCACTTCAGGTTAACTGTATCCCTCTGACCATATTGCCGATGAAACACAGAAATTGCATCGGAATTAAATACAAAAGGCACAATGCCGACTTAAGGACAAGAAGACTGACACTTGTTGCTGACTATGTTTTGAACCATTCCTGTGACACTAGTTATAGATTCCGATGCTTCACTTCAGGTTTACTGTTTCCCTTGGACCTTCTTATTGACGACGAAACACAGAAATTGCATCGGAATTAAATACAAAAGGCACATTGGCGACTTAAGTACAAGATGACTGACTCTTCTACTGTCTATGTTGTGAACCATTTCTGTGACACTAGTTATAGAGTGCGATGCTTCACTTCAGGTTTACTGTATCCCTGGGGCCTTCTTATTGACGATGAATCACAGAAATTGTATCGGAATTAAATACAAAAGGCACAATGCCGACTTAAGTACAAGAAGACTGACACTTCTTACTGTCTATATCTTGAACCATTCCTTCGACACTAGTTATAGATTCCGATGCTTCACTTCAGGTTTACTGTACCGCTCTGACCTTCTTATTGACGATGAAACACAGAAATTGCATCGTAATTAAATACAAAAGGCACAATGCCGACTTAAGTACAAGAAGACTGACTCTTCCTACTGTCTATGTTTTGAACCATTCCTGTGACATTAGTTCTAGATTCCGATGCTTTACTTCAGGTTTACTGTATCCCTCTGATCTTCTCATTGACGATGAAACACAGAAATTGCATCGGAATATAATGCAAAAGGCACAATGCCGACTTATGTACAAGAAGACTGACTCATGTTACTGTCTATGTTTTGAACCATTCCGGTGTCACTAGTTATAGATTCCGATGCTTCACTTCAGGTTTACTGTGTCTCTTGGACCTTCTTATTGACGATGAAACACAGAAATTGCATCGGAATTAAAAACAAAAGGCACAATGCCGACTTAAGTACAAAAAGACTGACTCTTCGTACTGACTATGATTAGAACCGTTTCTGTGGCACTAGTTATACAACCGATGCTTCACTTCAGGTTTACTGTAACCCTTGACCTTCTTATTGACGATGAAACACAGATATTTCATCGGAATTAAATAAAAAAGCACGACGCCGACTTAAGTACAAGAAGACTGACTCTTTTTACTGACTATGTTTGAACCATTCCTGTGACACTAGTTATAGATTCGGATGCTTCACTTCAGGTTTACTGTATCCCTCTGACCTTCTTATTGACGATGAAACACAGAAATTGCATCCGAATTAAATAAAAAAGGCACAATGCCGGCTTAAGTACAAGACGACTGACTTTTCTTACTGTCTATGTTCTGAACCATTCCTGTGACTCTAGTTATAGATTCCGATGCTTCACTTCAGGTTTACTGTATCCCTTGGACCTTCGTATTGACGATGAAACACAGAAATTGCATCGGAATTAAATACAAAAGGCACAATGCCGACTTAAGTACAAGAAGACTGACTATTCTTACTGACTATGTTTGAACCATTCCCGTGACTCTGGTTATAGATCCCGATGCTTCACTTCAGGTTTACTGTATCCCACTGACTCTCTTATTGACGATGAAACACAAAAATTGCATCGGAATAAAATATAAACGCCACAATGACTACTTAAGTACAAGAAGACTGACTCTTCTTACTGGCTATGTTTTGAAACATTCCTAGGACACTAGTTATAGATTCCGATGCTTGACTTCAGTTTTACTGTATCCCTTGGACCTTCTTATTGACGATGAAACACAGATATTGCATCGGAAATAAATACAAAAGGCACAATGCCGACTTAAGTACAAGAAGACTGACCCTTCTTACTGTCTATGTTTTGAACCATTCCTGTGACACTAGTTATAGATTCCGATGCTTCACTTCAGGTTTACTGTATCCCTCTGACCTTCTTATTGATGATGAAACACAGAAATTGCATCGGAATTAAATAGAAAATGCACAATGCCGACTTAAGTACAAGGGGACTGACATATCTTACTGTCTATGTTTTGAACCATTCCTGTGACATTAGTTATAGACTCCGATGCTTCACTTCAGGTTAACTGTATCCCTTGGACCTTCTTATTGACAATGAAACACAGAAATTGCATCGGAATTAAATACAAAAGGCACAATGCCGAATAAAGTACAAGAAGACAGACTCTTCTTACTGACTATGTTTTGAACCATTCCTGTGACACTTGTTATAGATTGCGATGCTTCACTTCAGGTTTACTGTGTCCTACCGACCTTCTTATTGACGATGAAACACAGAAATTGCATCGGAATTAAATAGAAAATGCACAATGCCGACTTAAGTACAAGGCGACTGACATATCTTACAGTCTATGTTTTGAACCATTCCTGTGACACTAGTTATAGATTCCGATGCTTCACTTGAGGTTTACTGTATCCCTTGGACCTACGTATTGACGATGAAACACAGAAATTGCATCGGAATTAAATACAAAAGGCACAATGCCGACTTAAGTACAAGAAGACTGACTCTTCTTAGTGTCTATGTTTTGAATCATTCCTGTGACACTAGTTATAGTTTTCGATTTTTCACTTCATGTTCACTGTATCCCTTGGTCATTATTATTGACGATGAAACACAGAAATTGCATCGGAATTAAATACAAAAGGCACAATGCCGACTTAAGTACAAGAAGACTGACTCTTCTTACCGTCCATGTTTTGAACCATACCTGAGACACTAGTTATAGTTTCCAATGCTTCACTTCAGGTTTACTGTATCCCTTGGACCTTCTTATTGACGATGAAACACAGAAATTGCATAGGAATTAAATACAAAAGGCACAATGCCGACTTAAGGACAAGAAGACTGACTCTTCTTACTGACTATGATTTGAACCATTCCTGTGACACTAGTTATAGATTCCGATGTTTCACTTCGGGTTTACTGTATCTCTCTGACCTTCTTATTGACGATGAAACACAGAAATTGCATCGGATTTCAGTTCAAAAGGCACAATGCCGACTTCAGTACAAGAAGACTGACTCTTCTTACTGTCTATGATTTGAACCATTCCTGTGACACTAGTTATAGATTCCGATGCTTCACTTCAGGTTTACTGTATCCCTTGGACCTTCTTATTGACGATGAAACACAGAAATTGCGTCGGAATTAAATACAAAAGGCACAATGCCGACTTAAGGACAAGAAGACATACAGTTCTTACTGTGACACTAGTTATAGATTCCGATGCTTCACTTCAGGTTTATTGTATCCCTCTGACCTTCATATTGCCGATGAACTACAGAAATTGCATCGGAATTATATAGAAAAGGCACAATGCCGACTTAAGTACAAGAAGACTGACTCTTCTTACTCCCTATGTTTTGAACCATTCCTGTGACTCTAGTTATAGATTCCGATGCTTCACTCCAGGTTTACTGTATCCCTTGGACCTTCTTATTGACGATGAAACACAGAAATTGCATCGGAATTAAATAGAAAAGGCACAATGCCGACTTAAGTACAAGAAGACTGACTCTTCCTACTGTCTATGTTTTGAACAATTCCTGTGACACTAGTTTTGGATTCCGATGCTTCACTTCAGGTTTACTGTATCCTTCTGACCTTCTTATTGTTGATGAAACACAGAAATGGCATCCGAATTAAATACAAAATGCACAATGCCGACTTAAGTACAAGAAGACTGACTCTTACTACTGTCTATGTTTTGAACCATTCCTGTGACACTAGTTATAGATTCCGTTGGTTCACTTCAGGTTAACTGTATCCCTCTGACCTTATTGCCGATGAAACACAGATATTGCATCGGAATTAAATACAAAAGGCACAATGCCGACTTAAGGACAAGAAGACTGACTCTTGTTGCTGACTATGTTTTGAACCATTCCTGTGACACTAGTTATAGATTCCGATGCTTCACTTCAGGTTTACTGTTTCCCTTGGACCTTCTTATTGACGACGAAACACAGAAATTGCATCGGAATTAAATACAAAAGGCACATTGGCGACTTAAGTACAAGATGACTGACTCTTCTACTGTCTATGTTGTGAACCATTTCTGTGACACTAGTTATAGAGTGCGATGCTTCGCTTCAGGTTTACTGTATCCCTGGGGCCTTCTTATTGACGATGAATCACAGAAATTGTATCGGAATTAAATACAAAAGGCACAATGCCGACTTAAGTACAAGAAGACTGACACTTCTTACTGTCTATATCTTGAACCATTCCTGTGACACTAGTTATAGATTCCGATGCTTCACTTCAGGTTTACTGTACCCCTCTGACCTTCTTATTGACGATGAAACACAGAAATTGCATCGTAATTAAATACAAAAGGCACAATGCCGACTTAAGTACAAGAAGACTGACTCTTCCTACTGTCTATGTTTTGAACCATTCCTGTGACGTTAGTTCTAGATTCCGATGCTTTACTACAGGTTTACTGTATCCCTCTGATCTTCTCATTGACGATGAAACACAGAAATTGCATCGGAATATAATGCAAAAGGCACAATGCCGACTTAAGTACAAGAAGACTGACTCATCTTACTGTCTATGTTTTGAACCATTCCGGTGTCACTAGTTATAGATTCCGATGCTTCACTTCAGGTTTACTGTGTCTCTTGGACCTTCTTATTGACGATGAAACACAGAAATTGCATCGGAATTAAAAACAAAAGGCACAATGCCGACTTAAGTACAAAAAGACGGACTCTTCGTACTGACTATGATTAGAACCGTTCCTGTGGCACTAGTTATACAACCGATGCTTCACTTCAGGTTTACTGTATCCCTTGACCTTCTTATTGACGATGAAACACAGATATTTCATCGGAATTAAATAAAAAAGCACGACGCCGACTTAAGTACAAGAAGACTGACTCTTTTTACTGACTATGTTTGAACCATTCCTGTGACACTAGTTATAGATTCGGATGCTTCACTTCAGGTTTACTGTATCCCTCTGACCTTCTTATTGACGATGAAACACAGAAATTGCATCCGAATTAAATAGAAAAGGCACAATGCCGGCTTAAGTACAAGACGACTGACTTTTCTTACTGTCTATGTTCTGAACCATTCCTGTGACTCTAGTTATAGATTCCGATGCTTCACTTCAGGTTTACTGTATCCTTTGGACCTTCGTATTGACGATGAAACACAGAAATTGCATCGGAATTAAATACAAAAGGCACAATGCCGACTTAAGTACAAGAAGACTGACTATTCTTACTGACTATGTTTGAACCATTCCCGTGACTCTGGTTATAGATCCCGATGCTTCACTTCAGGTTTACTGTATCCCACTGACTCTCTTATTGACGATGAAACACAAAAATTGCATCGGAATAAAATACAAACGCCACAATGACTACTTAAGTACAAGAAGACTGACTCTTCTTACTGGCTATGTTTTGAAACATTCCTGTGACACTAGTTATGGATTCTGATGCTTGACTTCAGTTTTACTGTATCCCTTGGACCTTCTTATTGACGATGAAACACAGATATTGCATCGGAAATAAATACAAAAGGCACAATGCCGACTTAAGTACAAGAAGACTGACCCTTCTTACTGTCTATGTTTTGAACCATTCCTGTGACACTAGTTATAGATTCCGATGCTTCACTTCAGGTTTACTGTATCCCTCTGACCTTCTTATTGATGATGAAACACAGAAATTGCATCGGAATTAAATAGAAAATGCACAATGCCGACTTAAGTACAAGGGGACTGACATATCTTACAGTCTATGTTTTGAACCATTCCTGTGACACTAGTTATAGATTCCGATGCTTCACTTGAGGTTTACTGTATCCCTTGGACCTACGTATTGACGATGAAACACAGAAATTGCATCGGAATTAAATACAAAAGGCACAATGCCGACTTAAGTACAAGAAGACTGACTCTTCTTAGTGTCTATGCTTTGAATCATTCCTGTGACACTAGTTATAGTTTTCGATTTTTTACTTCATGTTCACTGTATCCCTTGGACATTATTATTGACGATGAAACACAGAAATTGCATCGGAATTAAATACAAAAGGCACAATGCCGACTTAAGTACAAGAAGACTGACTCTTCTTACCGTCCATGTTTTGAACCATACCTGAGACACTAGTTATAGTTTCCAATGCTTCACTTCAGGTTTACTGTATCCCTTGGACCTTCTTATTGACGATGAAACACAGAAATTGCATAGGAATTAAATACAAAAGGCACAATGCCGACTTAAGGACAAGAAGACTGACTCTTCTTACTGACTATGATTTGAACCATTCCTGTGACACTAGTTATAGATTCCGATGTTTCACTTCGGGTTTACTGTATCTCTCTGACCTTCTTATTGACGATGAAACACAGAAATTGCATCAGATTTCAGTTCAAAAGGCACAATGCCGACTTCAGTACAAGAAGACTGACTCTTCTTTCTGTCTATGTTTTGAACCATTCCTGTGACACTAGTTATAGATTCCGATGCTTCACTTCAGGTTTACTGTATCCCTTGGACCTTCTTATTGACGATGAAACACAGAAATTGCGTCGGAATTAAATACAAAAGGCACAATGCCGACTTAAGGACAAGAAGACATACTGTTCTTACTGTGACACTAGTTATAGATTCCGATGCTTCACTTCAGGTTTATTGTATCCCTCTGACCTTCATATTGCCGATGAACTACAGAAATTGCATCGGAATTATATAGAAAAGGCACAATGCCGACTTAAGTACAAGAAGACTGACTCTTCTTACTCCCTATGTTTTGAACCATTCCTGTGACTCTAGTTATAGATTCCGATGCTTCACTCCAGGTTTACTGTATCCCTTGGACCTTCTTATTGACGATGAAACACAGAAATTGCATCGGAATTAAATAGAAAAGGCACAATGCCGACTTAAGTACAAGAAGACTGACTCTTCCTACTGTCTATGTTTTGAACAATTCCTGTGACACTAGTTTTGGATTCCGATGCTTCACTTCAGGTTTACTGTATCCCTCTGACCTTCTTATTGTTGATGAAACACAGAAATGGCATCCGAATTAAATACAAAATGCACAATGCCGACTTAAGTACAAGAAGACTGACTCTTACTACTGTCTATGTTTTGAACCATTCCTGTGACACTAGTTATAGATTCCGTTGGTTCACTTCAGGTTAACTGTATCCCTCTGACCCTATTGCCGATGAAACACAGATATTGCATCGGAATTAAATACAAAAGGCACAATGCCGACTTAAGGACAAGAAGACTGACTCTTGTTGCTGACTATGATTTGAACCATTCCTGTGACACTAGTTATAGATTGCGATGCTTCACTTCAGGTTTACTGAATACCTTGTACCTTCTTATTGACGATGAAACACACAAATTGCATCGGAATTAAATACAAAAGGCACAATGCCGACTTAAGTACAAGATGACTGACTCTTCTTACTGTCTATATCTTGAACCATTCCTGTGACACTAGTTATAGATTCCGATGCTTCACTTAAGGTTTACTGTATCCCTCTGACCTTCTTATTGCCGGTGAAACACAGAAATTGCATCGGAATTAAATACGAAAGGCACAATGCCAACTTAAGTACAAGAAGACTGACTCTTCTTACTGACTATGTTTTGAACCATTCCTGTGACATTAGTTGTAGATTCCGATGCTCCACTTCAGGTTTACTGTATCCCTCTGACCTTCTTATTGACGATGAAACACAGAAATTGCATCGGAATTAAATAGAAAAGGCACAATGCCGACTAAAGTACAGGAAAACTGACTCTTCTTACTGTCTATGATTTGAACCATTCCTGTGACACTAGTTGTAGATTCCGATGCTTCACTTCAGGTTTACTGCATCCCTTAAACCTTCTTATTGACGATGAAACACAGAAATAACATCGGAATTAAATACAAAAGGCACAATGCAGACTTAAGTACAAGAAGACTAACTCTTCCAACTGTCTGTGTTTTGAACCATTCCTGTGACACTAGCAATAGCTTCCGATGCTTCACTTCAGGTTTACTGTATCCCTCTGACCGTCTTATTGTCGATGAAATACAGAAATTGCATCGGAATTAAATAGGAAAGCCACAACGCCGACATAAGTACCAGAAGACCGACTCTTCCTACTGTATATGTTTTGAACCATTCCTGTTCTACTAGTTATAGATTCCGATGCTTAACTTCAGGTTTACTGTATCCCTCTGACCTTCTTATTCTCGATGAAACACAGAAATTGCATCGGAATTAAATACAAAAGGCACAATGCCGACTTAAGTACAAGAAGACTGACTCTTCCTACTGTCTATGTTTTGAACCATTCCTGTGACACTAGTTTTGGATTCCGATGCTTCACTTCAGGTTTACTGTATCCCTCTGACCTTCTTGTTGTTGATGAAACACAGAAATGGCATCGGAATTAAATACAAAAGGCACAATGCCGACTTAAGTACAAGATGACTGACTCTTCTACTGTCTATGTTGTGAACCATTTCTGTGACACTAGTTATAGAGTGCGATGCTTCACTTCAGGTTTACTGTATCCCTTGGGCCTTCTTATTGACGATGAATCACAGAAATTACATCGGAATTAAATACAAAAGGCACAATGCCGACTTAAGTACAAGAAGCTGACACTTCTTACTGTCTATATTTTGAACCATTCCTGTGACACTAGTTATAGATTCCGATGCTTCACTTCAGGTTTACTGTACCCCTCTGACCTTCTTATTGACGATGAAACACAGAAATTGCATCGTAATTAAATACAAAAGGCACAATGCCGACTTAAGTACAAGAAGACTGACTCTTCCTACTGTCTATGTTTTGAACCATTCCTGTGACACTAGTTCTAGATTCCGATGCTTTACTTCAGGTTTACTGTATCCCTCTGATCCTCTCATTGACGATGAAACACAGAAATTGCATCGGAATATAATGCAAAAGGCACAATGCCGACTTAAGTACAAGAAGACTGACTCATCTTACTGTCTATGATTTGAAACATTCCGGTGTCACTAGTTATAGATTCCGATGCTTCACTTCAGGTTTTTTCTGTGTCTCTTGGACCTTCTTATTGACGATGAAACACAGAAATTGCATCGGAATTAAACACAAAAGGCACAATGCCGACTTAAGTACAAAAAGACTGAATTTTCGTACTGACTATGATTAGAACCGTTCCTGTGACACTAGTTATAGAATCCGATGCTTCACTTCAGGTTTACTGTATCCCTTGACCTTCTTATTGACGATGAAACAGAAATTTCATCGGAATTTAATAAAAAAGCACAACGCCGACTTAAGTACAAGAAGACTGACTCTTTTTACTGACTATGTTTGAACCATTCCGGTGACACTAGTTATAGATTCGGATGCTTCACTTCAGGTTTACTGTATCCCTCTGACCTTTTTATTGACGATGAAACACAGAAATTGCATCCGAATTAAATAGAAAAGGCACAATGCCGACTTAAGTACAAGACGACTGACTTTTCTTACTGTCTATGTTCTGAACCATTCCTGTGACTCTAGTTATAGATTCCGATGCTTCACTTCAGGTTTACTGTATCCCTTGGACCTTCGTATTGACGATGAAACACAGAAATTGCATCGGAATTAAATACAAAAGGCACAATGCCGACATAAGTACAAGAAGATTGACTATTCTTACTGACTATGTTTGAACCATTCCCGTGACTCTGGTTATAGATCCCGATGCTTCACTTCAGGTTTACTGTATCCCACTGGCTTTCTTATTGACGATGAAACACAAAAATTGCATCGGAATTAAATACAAACGCCACAATGCCTACTTAAGTACAAGAAGACTGACTCTTCTTACTGGCTATGTTTTGAAACATTCCTGTGACACTAGTTATAGATTCCGATGCTTGACTTCAGGTTTACTGTATCTCTTGGACCTTCTTATTGACGATGAAACACAGAAATTGCATCGGAATTAAAAACAAAAGGCACAATGCCGACTTAAGTACAAAAAGACTGACTCTTTTTACTGACTACGTTTTGAACCATTCCTGTGACACTAGTTATGGATTCGGATGCTTCACTTCAGGTTTACTGTATCCCTCTGACATTCTTATTCACGATGAAACACAGCAATTGCATCGGAATTAAATACAAAAGGCACAATGCCGACTTAAGTACAAGAAGACTGACTCTTCCAACTGTCTGTGTTTTGAACCATTCCTGTGACACTAGTAATAGCTTCCGATGCTTCACTTCAGGTTTACTGTATCCCTCTGACCGTCTTATTGTCGATGAAATACAGAAATTGCATCGGAATTAAATAGGAAAGCCACAACGCCGACATAAGTACTAGAAGACCGACTCTTCCCACTGTATATGTTTTGAACCATTCCTGTTCTACTAGTTATAGATTCCGATGCTTAACTTCAGGTTTACTGTATCCCTCTGACCATCTTATTCTCGATGAAACACAGAAATTGCATCGGAATTAAATACAAAAGGCACAATGCCGACTTAAGTACAAGAAGACTGACTCTTCCTACTGTCTATGTTTTGAACTATTCCTGTGACACTAGTTTTGGATTCCGATGCTTCACTTCAGGTTTACTGTATCCCTCTGACCTTCTTGTTGTTGATGAAACACAGAAATGGCATCGGAATTAAATACAAAAGGCACAATGCCGACTTAAGTACAAGATGACTGACTCTTCTACTGTCTATGTTGTGAACCATTTCTGTGACACTAGTTATAGAGTGCGATGCTTCACTTCAGGTTTACTGTATCCCTTGGGCCTTCTTATTGACGATGAATCACAGAAATTACATCGGAATTAAATACAAAAGGCACAATGCCGACTTAAGTACAAGAAGCTGACACTTCTTACTGTCTATATTTTGAACCATTCCTGTGACACTAGTTATAGATTCCGATGCTTCACTTCAGGTTTACTGTACCCCTCTGACCTTCATATTGACGATGAAACACAGAAATTGCATCGTAATTAAATACCAAAGGCACAATGCCGACTTAAGTACAAGAAGACTGACTCTTCCTACTGTCTATGTTTTGAACCATTCCTGTGACACTAGTTCTAGATTCCGATGCTTTACTTCAGGTTTACTGTATCCCTCTGATCCTCTCATTGACGATGAAACACAGAAATTGCATCGGAATATAATGCAAAAGGCACAATGCCGACTTAAGTACAAGAAGACTGACTCATCTTACTGTCTATGATTTGAACCATTCCGATGTCACTAGTTATAGATTCCGATGCTTCACTTCAGGTTTTTTCTGTGTCTCTTGGACCTTCTTATTGACGATGAAACACAGAAATTGCATCGGAATTAAACACAAAAGGCACAATGCCGACTTAAGTACAAAAAGACTGAATTTTCGTACTGACTATGATTAGAACCGTTCCTGTGACACTAGTTATAGAATCCGATGCTTCACTTCAGGTTTACTGTATCCCTTGACCTTCTTATTGACGATGAAACAGAAATTTCATCGGAATTTAATAAAAAAGCACAACGCCGACTTAAGTACAAGAAGACTGACTCTTTTTACTGACTATGTTTGAACCATTCCGGTGACACTAGTTATAGATTCGGATGCTTCACTTCAGGTTTACTGTATCCCTCTGACCTTCTTATTGACGATGAAACACAGAAATTGCATCCGAATTAAATAGAAAAGGCACAATGCCGACTTAAGTACAAGACGACTGACTTTTCTTACTGTCTATGTTCTGAACCATTCCTGTGACTCTAGTTATAGATTCCGATGCTTCACTTCAGGTTTACTGTATCCCTTGGACCTTCGTATTGACGATGAAACACAGAAATTGCATCGGAATTAAATACAAAAGGCACAATGCCGACATAAGTACAAGAAGATTGACTATTCTTACTGACTATGTTTGAACCATTCCCGCGACTCTGGTTATAGATCCCGATGCTTCACTTCAGGTTTACTGTATCCCACTGGCTTTCTTATTGACGATGAAACACAAAAATTGCATCGGAATTAAATACAAACGCCACAATGCCTACTTAAGTACAAGAAGACTTACTCTTCTTACTGGCTATGTTTTGAAACATTCCTGTGACACTAGTTATAGATTCCGATGCTTGACTTCAGGTTTACTGTATCTCTTGGACCTTCTTATTGACGATGAAACACAGAAATTGCATCGGAATTAAACACAAAAGGCACAAGGCCGACTTAAGTACAAAAAGACTGACTCTTTTTATTGACTACGTTTTGAACCATTCCTGTGACACTAGTGATGGATTCGGATGCTTCACTTCAGGTTCACTGTATCCCTCTGACATTCTTATTCACGATGAAACACAGCAATTGCATCGGAATTAAATACAAAAGGCACAATGCCGACTTAAGTACAAGAAGACTGACTCTTCTTACTGGCTATGTTTTGAAACATTCCTGTGACACTAGTTATAGATTCCGATGCTTCACAACGCCGACTTAAGTACAAGAAGACTGACTCTTTTTACTGACTACGTTTTGAACCATTCCTGTGACACTAGTTATGGATTCGGATGCTTCACTTCAGGTTTACTGTATCCCTCTGACCTTCTTATTCACGATGAAACACAGCAATTGCATCGGAATTAAATACAAAAGGCACAATGCCGACTTAAGTACAAGAAGACTGACTCTTTTTACTGACTATGTTTTGAATCATTCCTGTGATACTAGTTATAGATTCGGATGCTTCACTTCAGGTTTGCTGTATCCCTCTGACCTTCTTATTCTCGATGAAACACAGAAATTGCATCGGAATTAAATAGAAAAGGCACAATGCCGACTTAAGTACAAGACGACTGACTTTTCTTACTGTCTATGCTTTGAACCATTCCTGTGACACTAGTTATAGATCCCGATGCTTCACTTCAGGTTTACTGTATCAATCTGACCTTCTTATTGACGATGAAACACAGAAATTGCAACGGAATTAAATAGAAACGCCACAATGCCTACTTAAGTACAAGATGATTGACTCTTCTTACTGGCTATGTTTTGAACCATTCCTGTGACACTAGTTATATATTCCGATGCTTTACTTCAGGTTTACTGTATCTCTTGGACCTTCTTATTGACGAAGAAACACAGAAATTGCATCGGAATTAAATGCAAAAGGCACAATGCCGACTTAAGGACAAGAAGACTGACTGTTCTTACTGTGACACTAGTTATAGATTCCGATGCTTCACTTCAGGTTTATTGTATCCCTCTGACCTTCATATTGCCGATGAAACACAGAAATGGCATCGGAAGTAAATAGAAAAGGCACAATGCCGACTTAAGTACAAGAAGACTGACCCTTCTTACTCCCTATGTTTTGAACCATTCCTGTGACACTAGTTATAGAATCCGATGCTTCACACCAGGTTTACTGTATACCTTGGACCTTCTTATTGACGATGAAACACAGAAATTGCATCGGAATTAAATACAAAAGGCACAATGCCGACTTAAGTACAAGAAGACTGACTCTTCCTACTGTCTATGTTTTGAACCATTCCTGTGACACTAGTTCTAGATTCCGATGCTTTACTTCAGGTTTACTGTATCCCTCTGATCTTCTCATTGACGATGAAACACAGAAATTGCATCGGAATATAATGCAAAACGCACAATGCCGACTTAAGTACAAGAAGACTGACTCATCTTACTGTCTATGTTTTGAACCATTCCGGTGTCACTAGTTATAGATTCCGATGCTTCACTTCAGGTTTACTGTGTCTCTTGGACCTTCTTATTGACGATGAAACACAGAAATTGCATCGGAATTAAACACAAAAGGCACAATGCCGACTTAAGTACAAAAAGACTGACTCTTCGTACTGACTATGATTAGAACCGTTCCTGTGACACTAGTTATAGATTCCGATGCTTCACTTCAGGTTTACTGTATCCCTTGACCTTCTTATTGACGATGAAACACAGTAATTTCATCGGAATTAAATAAAAAAGCACAACGCCGACTTAAGTACAAGAAGACTGACTCTTTTTACTGACTATGTTTGAACCATTCCTGTGACACTAGTTATAGATTCGGATGCTTCACTTCAGGTTTACTGTATCCCGCTGACCTTCTTATTGACGATGAAACACAGAAATTGCATCCGAATTAAATAGAAAAGGCACAATGCCGACTTAAGTACAAGACGACTGACTTTTCTTACTGTCTATGTTCTGAACCATTCCTGTGACTCTAGTTATAGATTCCGATGCTTCACTTCAGGTTTACTGTATCCCTTGGACCTTCTTATTGACGATGAAACACAGAAATTGCATCGGAATTAAATACAAAAGGCACAATGCCGACTTAAGTACAAGAAAACTGACTATTCTTACTGACTATGTTTGAACCATTCCCGTGACTCTGGTTATAGATCCCGATGCTTCACTTCAGGTTTACTGTATCCCACTGACTCTCTTATTGACGATGAAACACAAAAATTGCATCGGAATTAAATACAAACGCCACATTGCCTACTTAAGTACAAGAAGACTGACTCTTCTTACTGGCTATGTTTTGAAACATTCCTGTGACACTAGTTATAGATTCCGATGCTTGGCTTCAGTTTTACTGTATCCCTTGGACCTTCTTATTGACGATGAAACACAGATATTGCATCGGAAATAAATACAAAAGGCACAATGCCGACTTAAGTACAAGAAGACTGACCCTTCTTACTGTCTATGTTTTGAACCATTCCTGTGACACTAGTTATAAATTCCGATGCTTCACTTCAGCTTTACTGTATCCCTCTGACCTTCTTATTGATGATGAAACACAGAAATTGCATCGGAATTAAATAGAAAATGCACAATGCACACTTAAGTACAAGGCGACTGACATATCTTACTGTCTATGTTTAGAACAATTCCTGTGACATTAGTTATAGATTCCGATGCTTCACTTCAGGTTAACTGTATCCCTTGGACCTTCTTATTGACAATGAAACACAGAAATTGCATCGGAATTAAATACAAAAGGCACAATGCCGAATAAAGTACAAGAAGACTGACTCTTCTTACTGACTATGTTTTGAACCATTCCTGTGACACTTGTTATAGATTGCGATGCTTCAATTCAGGTTTACTGTGTCCCACTGACCTTCTAATTGACGATGAAACACAGAAATTGCATCGGAATTAAATAGAAAATGCACAATGCCGACCTAAGTACAAGGCGACTGACATATCTTACAGTCTATGTTTTGAACCATTTCTGTGACACTAGTTATAGATTGCGATGCTTCACTTCAGGTTTACTGTGTCCCTTGGACCTTCTTATTGACGATGAAACACAGAAATCCCATCGGATTATATACAAATGTCACAATGCAGACTTAAGTACAAGAAGACTGACTCTTCTTAGTGTTTATGTTTTGAACCATTCCTGTGACACTAGTTATAGTTTTCCATTTTTCACTTCATGTTCACTGTATCCCTTGGACATTATTATTGACGATGAAACACAGAAATTGCATCGGAATTAAATACAAAAGGCACAATGCCGACTTAAGTACAAGAAGACTGACTCTTCTTACCGTCCATGTTATGAACCATACCTGAGACACTAGTTATAGTTTCCAATGCTTCACTTCAGGTTTACTGTATCCCTTGGACCTTCTTATTGACGATGAAACACAGAAATTACATAGGAATTAAATACAAAAGGCACAATGTCGACTTAAGGACAAGAAGACTGACTCTTCTTACTGACTATGATTTGAACCATTCCTGTGACACTTGTTATAGATTCCGATGTTTCACTTCGGGTTTACTGTATCCCTCTGACCTTCTTATTGACGATGAAACACAGAAATTGCATCGGAATTCAATTCAAAAGGCACAATGCCGACTTCAGTACAAGAAGACTGACTCTTCTTACTGTCTATGTTTTGAACCATTCCTGTGACACTAGTTATAGATTCCGATGCTTCACTTCAGGTTTACTGTATCCCTTGGACCTTCTTATTGTCGATGAAACACAGAAATTGCGTCGGAATTAAATACAAAAGGCACAATGCCGACTTAAGGACAAGAAGACATACTGTTCTTACTGTGACACTAGTTATAGATTCCGATGCTTCACTTCAGGTTTATTGTATCCCTCTGACCTTCATATTGCCGATGAACTACAGAAATTGCATCGGAATTATATAGAAAAGGCACAATGCCGACTTAAGTACAAGAAGACTGACTCTTCTTACTCCCTATGTTTTGAACCATTCCTGTGACACTAGTTATAGATTCTGATGCTTCACTCCAGGTTTACTGTATCCCTTGGACCTTCTTATTGACGATGAAACACAGAAATTGCATCGGAATTAAATAGAAAAGGCACAATGCCGACTTAAGTACAAGAAGACTAACTCTTCCCACTGTCTATGTTTTGAACCATTCCTGTGACACTAGTTTTGGATTCCGATGCTTCACTTCAGGTTTACTGTATCCCTCTGACCTTCTTATTGTTGATGAAACACAGAAATGGCATCCGAATTAAATACAAAAGGCACAATGCCGACTTAAGAACAAGAAGACTGACTCTTCCTACTGTCTATGTTTTGAACCATTCCTGTGACACTAGTTATAGATTCCGTTGCTTCACTTCAGGTTAACTGTATCCCTCTGACCTTATTGCCGATGAAACACAGAAATTGCATCGGAATTAAATACAAAAGGCACAATGCCGACTTAAGGACAAGAAGACTGACTCTTGTTGCTGACTATGATTTGAACCATTCCTGTGACACTAGTTATAGATTGCGATGCTTCACTTCAGGTTTACTGCATCCCTTAAACCTTCTTATTGACGATGAAACACAGAAATTACATCGGAATTAAATACAAAAGGCACAATGCCGACATAAGTACAAGAAGACTGACTCTTCCAACTGTCTGTGTTTTGAACCATTCCTGTGACACTAGTAATAGCTTCCGATGCTTCACTTCAGGTTTACTGTATCCCTCTGACCGTCTTATTGTCGATGAAATACAGAAATTGCATCGGAATTAAATAGGAAAGCCACAACGCCGACTTAAGTACTAGAAGACCGACTCTTCCTACTGTCTATGTTTTGAACCATTCCTGTTCTACTAGTTATAGATTCCGATGCTTAACTTCAGGTTTACTGTATCCCTCTGACCTTCTTATTCTCGATGAAACACAGAAATTGCATCGGAATTAAATACAAAAGGCACAATGCCGACTTAAGTGCAAGAAGACTGACTCTTCCTACTGTCTATGTTTTGAACCATTCCTGTGACACTAGTTTTGGATTCCGATGCTTCACTTCAGGTTTACTGTATCCCTCTGACCTTCTTGTTGTTGATGAAACACAGAAATGGCATCGGAATTAAATACAAAAGGCACAATGCCGACTTAAGGACAAGAAGACTGACTCTTGTTGCTGACTATGTTTTGAACCATTCCTGTGACACTAGTTATAGATTCCGATGCTTCACTTCAGGTTTACTGTTTCCCTTGGACCTTTTTATTGACGATGAAACCCAGAAATTGCATCGGAAATAAATACAAAAGGCACAATGCCGACTTAAGTACAAGATGACTGACTCTTCTACTGTCTATGTTGTGAACCATTTCTGTGACACTAGTTATAGAGTGCGATGCTTCACTTCAGGTTTACTGTATCCCTTGGGCCTTCTTATTGACGATGAATCACAGAAATTGCATCGGAATTAAATACAAAATTCACAATGCCGACTTAAGTACAAGAAGCTGACACTTCTTACTGTCTATATTTTGAACCATTCCTGTGACACTAGTTATAGATTCCGATGCTTCACTTCAGGTTTACTGTACCCCTCTGACCTTCTTATTGACGATGAAACACAGAAATTTCATCGGAATTTAATAAAAAAGCACAACGCCGACTTAAGTACAAGAAGACTGACTCTTTTTACTGACTATGTTTGAACCATTCCTGTGACACTAGTTATAGATTCGGATGCTTCACTTCAGGTAACCTGTATCCCTTGACCTTCTTATTGACGATGAAACACAGAAATTGCATCCGAATTAAATAGAAAAGGCACAATGCCGACTTAAGTACAAGACGACTGACTTTTCTTTCTGTCTATGTTCTGAACCATTCCTGTGACTCTAGTTATAGGTTCCGATGCTTCACTTCAGGTTTACTGTATCCCTTGGACCTTCGTATTGACGATGAAACACAGAAATTGCATCGGAATTAAATACAAAAGGCACAATGCCAACATAAGTACAAGAAGACTGACTATTCTTACTGACTATGTTTGAACCATTCCCGTGACTCTGGTTATAGATCCCGATGCTTCACTTCAGGTTTACTGTATCCCACTGACTTTCTTTTTGACGATGAAACACAAAAATTGCATCGGAATTAAATACAAACGCCACAATGCCTACTTAAGTACAAGAAGACTGACTCTTCTTACTGGCTATGTTTTGAAACATTCCTGTGACACTAGTTATAGATTCCGATGCTTGACTTCAGTTTTACTGTATCCCTTGGACCTTCTTATTGACGATGAAAAGCAGATATTGCATCGGAAATAAATACAAAAGGCACAATGCCGTCTTAAGTACAAGAAGACTGACCCTTCTTACTGTCTATGTTTTGAACCATTCCTGTGACACTAGTTATAGATTCCGATGCTTCACTTCAGGTTTACTGTATCCCTCTGACCTTCTAATTGATGATGAAACACAGAAATTGTATCGGAATTAAATAGAAAATGCACAATGCCGACTTAAGTACAAGGCGACTGACATATCTTACTGTCTATGTTTTGAACCATTCCTGTGACATTAGTTATAGATTCCGATGCTTCACTTCAGGTTAACTGTATCCCTTGGACCTTCTTATTGACAATGAAACACAGAAATTGCATCGGAATTAAATACAAAAGGCACAATGCCGAATAAAGTACAAGAAGACTGACTCTTCTTACTGACTATGTTTTGAACCATTCCTGTGACACTTGTTATAGATTGCGATGCTTCACTTCAGGTTTACTGTGTCCCACTGACCTTCTTATTGACGATGAAACACAGAAATTGCATCGGAATTAAATAGAAAATGCACAATGCCGACATAAGTACAAGGCGACTGACGTATCTTACTGTCTATGTTTTGAACCATTCCTTCGACACTAGTTATAGATTCCGATGCTTCACTTCAGGTTAACTGTATCCCTTGGACCTTCTTATTGACAATGAAACACAGAAATTGTATCGGAATTAAATACAAAAGGCACAATGCCGAATAAAGTACAGAAGACTGACTCTTCTTACTGACTATGTTTTGAACCATTCCTGTGACACTAGTTATAGATTCCGATGCTTCACTTCAGGTTTACTGTATCCCTTGGACCTTCTTATTGACGATGAAACACAGAAATTGCATCGGAATTAAATACAAAAGGCACTATGCCGACTTAAGTACAAGAAGACTGACTCTTCCTACTGTCAATGTTTTGAACCATTCCTGTGACACTAATTATAGATTACGATGCTTAACTTCAGGTTTACTGTATCCCTTGGACCTTCTTATTGACGACGAAACACAGAAATTGAATCGGAATTAAACACAAAGGGCACAATGCCGGCTTAAGTACAGGAAGACTGACTCTTCTTACTGACTAAGTTTTGAACCATTCCTGTGACACTATTTATAGATTCCGATGCTCACATCAAGTTTACTGTATCCCTCTGACCTTCTTATTGACGATGAAACACTGAAACTGCATGGGAATTAAATACAAAAGGCACAATGTTGACATAAGTACAAGAAGACTGACTCTTTTTACTGACTATGCTTTGAACCATTCCTGTGACACTAGTTATAGATTCGGATGCTTCACTTCAGGTTTACTGTATCCCTGTGACCTTCTTATTGACGATGAAACACATAAATTGTATCGGAATGAAATAGAAAATGCACAATGCCGACTTAAGTACAAGGTGACTGACATATCTTACTGTCTATGTTTTGAACCATTCCTGTGACATTACTTATAGATTCCGATGCTTCACTTCAGGTTTACTGTATCCCTTGGACCTTCTTAGTGACGATGAAACACAGAAATTGCATCGGAATTAAATACAAAAGGCACAATGCCGACTTAAGTACAAGAAGACTAACTCTTCCTACTGTCTATGTTTTGAACCATTCCTGTGACACTAGTTATAGCTTCCGATGCTTCACTTGAGGTTTACTGTAACCCTTGGACCTTCTTATTGACGATGAAACACAGAAATTGCAACGGAATTAAATATAATAGGCCCAATGCCGACTTAAGTGCATGTAGACCGTCTCTTCCTACTGACAATGTTTAGAACCATTCCTGTGACACTAGTTATAGATTATTGCGATGCTTCACTTCAGGTATACTGTATCCCTTGGACCTTCTTATTGACGAAGAAATACAGAAATTGCATCGGAATTAAATACAAAAGGCACAATGCCGACTTAAGTACAAGATGACTAACTCTTCCTACTGTCCATGTTTTGAACCATTCCTGTGACCCTAGTTATAGCTTCCGATGCTTCACTTCATGTTTACTGTATCCCTTGGACCTTCGTATTGACGATGAAACACAGAAATTGCATCGGAATTAAATACAAACGGCGCTATGCCGACTTAAGTACAAGAAGACTGACTCTTCCTACTGTCAATGTTTTGAACCATTCCTGTGACACTAGTTATAGATTGCGATGCTTCACTTCAGGTTTACTGTACCCCTCTGATCTTCTTATTGACGATGAAACACAGAAATTGCATCGGAATTAAATAGAAAAGGCACAATGCCGAGTTAAGTACAAGATGACTGACTCTTCTTACTGTCTATGTTTTGAACCATTCCTGTGACACTAGTTATAGATTCCAATGCTTCACTTCAGGTTTACTGTATCCCTTGGACCTTCTTATTGACGATGCAACACAGAAATTGCATCGGAATTAAACACAAAAGTCACAATGCTAACTTAAGTATAAAAAGACTGACTCTTCTTACTGACTATGTTTTGAATAATTCCTGTGAGACTAGTTATAGATTCCGATGCTCACTTCAGGTTTACAGTATCCCTCTGACCTTCTTATTGACGATGAAACACAGAAATTGCATCGGAATTAAATACAAAAGGCACAATGCCGACTTAAGTACAAGAAGACTGACTCTTCTTACTGACTATGTTTTGAACCATTCCTGTGACACTAGTTATAGATTCGGATGCTTCACTTCACGTTTACTGTATCCCTCTGACCATCTTATTGACGATGAAACACAGAAATTGCATCGGAATTAAATAGAAAATGCACAATGGGGACTTAAGTACAAGACGACTGACTTTTCTTACTGTCTATGTATTGAACCATTCCTGTGACACTAGTAATAGATTCCGATGCTTCACTTCAGGTTTACTGTATCCCTTGGACCTTCTTATTGAAGAAGAAACACAGAAATTGCTTCGGAATTAAATACAAAAGGCACAATGCCGACTTAAGTACAAGAAGACTGACTCTTTTTACTGACTATGATTTGAACCATTCCTGTGACACTAGTTATAGATTCCGATGCTACACTCCAGGTTTACTGTATCCCTTGGACCTTGTTATTGACGATGAAACACAGAAATTGCATCGGAATTAAATACAAAAGGCACAATGCCGACATAAGGACAAGAAGACTGACTCTTCTGACTGACTTTGTTTTGAACCATTCCTGTGACACTAGTAATAGATTCCGATGCTTAACTTCAGGTTTACTGTATCCCTTGGACCTTCTTATTGACGATGAAACACAGAAATTGCATCGGAATTAAATACAAAAGGCACAATGCCGACTTAAGTACAAGATGACTGACTCTTCCTACTGTCTATGTTTTGAACCATTCCTGTGGCACTAGTTATAGATTCCGATGCTTCACTTCAGGTTTACTGTATCCCTTGGACCTTCTTTTTGACGATGAAACACAGAAATTGCATCGAAATTATATACAAAAGGCACAATGCCGACTTCAAGAAGACTGACTCTTCTTACTGTCTATGATTTGAACCATTCCATTGACTCTAGTTATAGATTCCAATGGTTCACTCCAGGTTTACTGTATCCCTTTGACCTTGTTATTGACGATGAATCACAGAAATTGCATCGGAATTAAATAGAAAAGGCACAATGCTGACATAAGTACAAGAAGACTGACTCTTCTTACTGACTATGTTCTGAACCATTCCTGTGACACTAGTTATAGATTCCGATGATTCACTTCCGGTTTACTGTATCTATTGGTCCTTCTTATTGACGATGAAACACAGAAATTGCATCGGAATTAAATACAAAAGGCACAATGCCGACTTAAGTACACGAAGACTGACTCTTCTTACTCTTTATGCTTTGAACCATTTCTGTGACACTAGTTATAGATTTCGATGGTACACTCCAGGTTTACTGTATACCTTGGACCTTCTTATTGACGATGAAACACAAAAATTGCATCGGAATTAAATACAAAGGGCACAATGCCGACATAAGGACAAGAAGACTCACTCTTCTTACTGACTTTGTATTGAAAAATTAGCGTGACCCTAGTTATAGATTCCGATGCTTCACTTCAGGTTTACTGTATCCCTTGGACCTTCTTATTGACGATGAAACACAGAAATTGCATCGGAATTAAATACAAAAGGCACAATGCAGACTTAAGTACAAGAAGACTGACTCTTCTTACTGACTATGCTTTGAACCATTCCTGTGACACTAGTTATAGATTCCGATGCTTCACCTCAGGTTTACTGTATCCCTTGGACCTTCTTATTGACGATGAAACACAGAAATTGCATCGGAAGTAAATACAAAAGGCACAATGCCGACTTAAGTACAAGAAGACTGACTCTTGCTACTGTCTATGGTTTGAACCATTCCTGTGACACTAGTTTTGGATTCCGATGCTTCACATCAGGTTTACTGTTTCCCTTGGACCTTCTTATTGACGATGAAACACAGAAATTGCATCGGAATTAAATACAAAAGGCACAATGCAGACTTAAGTACAAGAAGACTGACTCTTCTTACTATGCTTTGAACCATTCCTGTGACACTAGTTATAGATTCCGATGCTTCACTTCCGGTTTACTGTGTCCCTTGGACCTTCTTATTGACGTTGAAACACAGAAATTGAATCGGAGTTAAATACAAACGGCAAAATGCCGTCTTAAGTACACGAAGACTGACTCTTCTTCCTGTCTATGTTTTGAACCATTCCTGTGACACTAGTTATAGATTCCGATGCTTCACTTCAGGTTTACAGTATACCGTGGACTTTCTTATTGACGATGAAACACAGAAATTGCATCGGAATTAAATACAAAAGGCACAATGCCGACTTATGTACTAGTAGACTGATTCTTCCTACTGTCTATGTTTTGAATAATTCCTGTGACACTAGTTTAGGATTCCGATGCTTCACTTCAGGTTTACTGTATCCCTCTGACCTTCTTATTGACGATGAAACACAGAAATTGCATCGGAATTAAATACAAAAGGCACAATGCCGACTTAAGTACAAGAACACTGACTCTTCCTACTGTCTACGTTTTTGAACCATTCAGGTGACACTAGTTATAGATTACGATGCTTCATTTCAGGTTTACTGTATCACTTGGACCTTCTTATTGACGATGAAACACAGAAATTGCTTCGGAATTAAATACAAAAGGCACAATGCTGACTGAAGTACAAGAAGACTGACTCTTTTTACTGACTATGTTTTGAACCATTCCTGTGACACTAGTTATAGATTCGGATGCTTCACTTCAGGTTTACTGTATCCCTTGGACCTTCTTATTGACGACGAAACACAGAAATTGCATCGGAATTAAACTCAAAGGGCACAATGCCGACTTAAGTACAAGAAGACTGCCTCTTCTTACTGACTAAGTTTTGAACCATTCCTGTGACACTAGTTATAGCTTCCGATGCTTCACTTCAGGTTTACTGTAACCCTTGGACCTTCTTATTGACGATGAAACACAGAAATTGCATCGAAATTAAATACAAAAGGCACAATGGCGACTTAAGTACAAGAAGACTGACTCTTCTTACTGTCTATTTTTAACCATTCCTGTGACACTAATTATAGATTCCGATGCCTCACTTCAGGTTTACTGTATCCCTTGGACCTTCTTATTGACGACGAAACACAGAAATTGAATCGGAATTTAACACAAAGGGCACAATGCCGACTTAAATACAAGAAGACTGACTCTTCTTACTGACTAAGTTTTGAACCATTCCTGTGACAGTATTTATAGATTCCGATGTTCACATCAAGTTTACTGTATCCCTCTGACCTTCTTATTGACGATGAAACACAGAAATTGCTTCGGAATTAAGTACAAAAGGCACAATGCTGACTTAAGTACAAGAAGACTGACTCTTTTTACTGACTATGATTTGAACCATTCCTGTGACACTAGTTATAGATTCCGATGCTTCACTTCAGGTTTACTGTATCCCTTGGACCTTCTTATTGACGATGAAACACAGAAATTGCATCGGAATTAAATACAAAAGGCACAATGCCGACTTAAGTACAAGAAGACTAACTCTTCCCACTGTCTATGTTTTGAACCATTCCTGTGACACTAGTTATAGATTCCGATGCTTCACTTGAGGTCTACTGTAACACTTGGACCTTCTTATTGACGATGAAACACAGAAATTGCAACGGAATTAAATATAAAAGGCCCAATGCCGACTTAAGTGCATGTAGACCGTCTCTTCCTACTGACAATGTTTTGAACCATTCCTGTGACGCTAGTTATAGATTATTGCGATGCTTCACTTCAGGTTTACTGTATCCCTTGGACCTTCTTATTAACGAAGAAATACAGAAATTGCATCGGAATTAAATACAAAAGGCACAATGCCGACTTAAGTACACGAAGACTGACTCTTCTTACTCTTTATGCTTTGAACCATTTCTGTGACACTAGTTATAGATTTCGATGGTACACTCCGGGTTTACTGTATACCTTGGACCTTCTTATTGACGATGAAACACAAAAATTGCATCGGAATTAAATACAAAGGGCACAATGCCGACATAAGGACAAGAAGACTCACTCTTCTTACTGACTTTGTTTTGAAAAATTAGCGTGACCCTAGTTATAGATTCCGATGCTTCACTTCAGGTTTACTGTATCCCTTGGACCTTCTTATTGACGATGAAACACAGAAATTGCATCGGAATTAAATACAAAAGGCACAATGCAGACTTAAGTACAAGAAGACTGACTCTTCTTACTGACTATGCTTTGAACCATTCCTGTGACACTAGTTATAGATTCCGATGCTTCACCTCAGGTTTACTGTATCCCTTGGACCTTCTTATTGACGATGAAACACAGAAATTGCATCGGAATTAAATACAAAAGGCACAATGCAGACTTAAGTACAAGAAGACTGACTCTTCTTACTATGCTTTGAACCATTCCTGTGACACTAGTTATAGATTCCGATGCTTCACTTCCGGTTTACTGTGTCCCTTGGACCTTCTTATTGACGATGAAACACAGAAATTGAATCGGAGTTAAATACAAACGGCAAAATGCCGTCTTAAGTACACGAAGACTGACTCTTCTTCCTGTCTATGTTTTGAACCATTCCTGTGACACTAGTTATAGATTCCGATGCTTCACTTCAGGTTTACAGTATACCGTGGACTTTCTTATTGACGATGAAACACAGAAATTGCATCGGAATGAAATACAAAAGGCACAATGCCGACTTATGTACAAGTAGACTGATTCTTCCTACTGTCTATGTTTTGAATAATTCCTGTGACACTAGTTTAGGATTCCGATGCTTCACTTCAGGTTTACTGTATCCCTCTGACCTTCTTATTGACGATGAAACACAGAAATTGCATCGGAATTAAATACAAAAGGCACAATGCCGACTTAAGTACAAGAACACTGACTCTTCCTACTGTCTACGTTTTTGAACCATTCAGGTGACACTAGTTATAGATTACGATGCTTCATTTCAGGTTTACTGTATCACTTGGACCTTCTTATTGACGATGAAACACAGAAATTGCTTCGGAATTAAATACAAAAGGCACAATGCTGACTGAAGTACAAGAAGACTGACTCTTTTTACTGACTATGTTTTGAACCATTCCTGTGACACTAGTTATAGATTCGGATGCTTCACTTCAGGTTTACTGTATCCCTTGGACCTTCTTATTGACGACGAAACACAGAAATTGCATCGGAATTAAACTCAAAGGGCACAATGCCGACTTAAGTACAAGAAGACTGCCTCTTCTTACTGACTAAGTTTTGAACCATTCCTGTGACACTAGTTATAGCTTCCGATGCTTCACTTCAGGTTTACTGTAACCCTTGGACCTTCTTATTGACGATGAAACACAGAAATTGCATCGAAATTAAATACAAAAGGGCACAATGCCGACTTAAGTACAAGAAGACTGACTCTTCCTACTGTCTACGTTTTGAGCCATTCCTGTGACACTAGTTATAGATTCCGATGCTTCACTTCAGGTTTACTGTATCCCTCTGAACTTCTTATTGACGATGAAACACATAAATTGCATCGGAATGAAATAGAAGATGCACAATGCCGACTTAAGTACAAGGCGACTGACATATCTTACTGTCTATGCTTTGAACCATTCCTGTGACATTAGTTATAGATTCCGATGCTTCACTTCAGGTTTACTGTATCCCTTGGACCTTCTTATTGACGATGAAACACAGAAATTGCATCGGAATTAAATACAAAAGGCACAATGGCGACTTAAGTACAAGAAGACTGACTCTTCTTACTGTCTATTTTTAACCATTCCTGTGACACTAATTATAGATTCCGATGCCTCACTTCAGGTTTACTGTATCCCTTGGACCTTCTTATTGACGACGAAACACAGAAATTGAAAAGGAATTTAACACAAAGGGCACAATGCCGACTTAAATACAAGAAGACTGACTCTTCTTACTGACTAAGTTTTGAACCATTCCTGTGACAGTATTTATAGATTCCAATGCTCACATCAAGCTTACTGTATCCCTCTGACATTCTTATTGACGATGAAACACAGAAATTGCTTCGGAATTAAGTACAAAAGGCACAATGCTGACTTAAGTACAAGAAGACTGACTCTTTTTACTGACTATGATTTGAACCATTCCTGTGACACTAGTTATAGATTCCGATGCTTCACTTCAGGTTTACTGTATCCCTTGGACCTTCTTATTGACGATGAAACACAGAAATTGCATCGGAATTAAATACAAAAGGCACAATGCCGACTTAAGTACAAGAAGACTAACTCTTCCCACTGTCTATGTTTTGAACCATTCCTGTGACACTAGTTATAGATTCCGATGCTTCACTTGAGGTCTACTGTAACACTTGGACCTTCTTATTGACGATGAAACACAGAAATTGCAACGGAATTAAATATAAAAAGCCCAATGCCGACTTAAGTGCATGTAGACCGTCTCTTCCTACTGACAATGTTTTGAACCATTCCTGTGACAATAGTTATAGATTATTGCGATGCTTCACTTCAGGTTTACTGTATCCCTTGGACCTTCTTATTAACGAAGAAATACAGAAATTGCATCGGAATTAAATACAAAAGGCACAATGCCGACTTAAGTACAAGATGACTAACTCTTCCTACTGTCTATGCTTTGAACCATTCCTGTGACACTAGTTATAGATTCCGATGCTTCACTTCAGGTTTACTGTATCCCTTGCACCTTGTTATTGACGATGCAACACAGAAATTGCAACGGAATTAAACACAAAAGTCACAATGCTGACTTAAGTATAAAAAGACTGACTCTTCTTACTGACTATGTTTTGAATAATTCCTGTGAGACTAGTTATAGATTCCGATGCTCACTTCAGGTTTACAGTATCCCTCTGACCTTCTTATTGACGATGAAACACAGAAATTGCATCGGAATTAAATACAAAAGGCACAAGGCCGACTTAAGTACAAGAAGACTGACTCTTCTTACTGACTATGTTACGAACCATTCCTGTGACACTAGTTATAGATTCGGATGCTTCACTTCAGGTTTACTGGATCCCTCTGACCATCTTATTGACGATGAAACACAGAAATTGCATCGGAATTAAATAGAAAATGCACAATGGGGACTTAAGTACAAGACGACTGACTTTTCTTACTGTCTATGTATTGAACCATTCCTGTGACACTAGTAATAGATTCCGATGCTTCACTTCAGGTTTACTGTATCCCTTGGACCTTCTTATTGAAGATGAAACACAGAAATTGCTTCAGAATTAAATACAAAAGGCACAATGCCGACTTAAGTACAAGGAGACTGACTCTTTTTACTGACTACGATTTGAACCATTCGTGTGACACTAGTTATAGATTCCGATGCTTCACTCCAGGTTTACTGTATCCCTTGGACCTTGTTATTGACGATGAAACACAGAAATTGCGTGGGAATTAAATACAAAAGGCACAATGCCGACATAAGGACAAGAAGACTGACTCTTCTTACTGACTTTGTTTTGAACCATTCCTGTGACACTAGTAGTAGATTCCGATGCTTCACTTCAGGTTTACTGTACCCCTTGGACCTTCTTATTGACGATGAAACACAGAAATTACATCGGAATTAAATACAAAAGGCACAATGCCGACCTAAGTACAAGAAGACTGACTCTTCCTACTGTCTATGTTTTGAACCATTCCTGTGGCACTAGTTATAGATTCCGATGCTTCACTTCAGCTTTACTGTATCCCTTGGACCTTCTTTTTGACGATGAAACACAGAAATTGCATCGGAATTAAATACAAAAGGCACAATGCCGACTTAAGTACAAGAAGACTGACTCTTCTTACTGTCTATGATTTGAACCATTCCATTGACTCTAGTTATAGATTCCGCTGGTTCACTCCAGGTTTACTGTATCCCTTTGACCTTGTTATTGACGATGAATCACAGTAATGGCATCGGAATTAAATAGAAAAGGCACAATGCTGACATAAGTACAAGAAGACTGACTCTTCTTACTGACTATGTTCTGAACCATTCCTGTGACACTAGTTATAGATTCCGATGATTCACTTCAGGTTTACTGTATCCCTTGGTCCTTCTTATTGACGATGAAACACAGAAATTGCATCGGAATTAAATACAAAAGGCTAAATGCCGACTTAAGTACACGAAGACTGACTCTTCTTACTGTCTATGCTTTGAACCATTTCTGTGACACTAGTTATAGATTTTGATGGTACACTCCGGGTTTACTGTATACCTTGGACCTTCTTATTGACGATGAAACACAGCAATTGCATCGGAATTAAATACAAAGGGCACAATGCCGACATAAGGACAAGAAGACTGACTCTTCTTACTGACTTTGTTTTGAAAAATTAGCGTGACCCTCGTTATAGTTTCCGATGCTTCACTTCAGGTTTACTGTATCCCTTGGACCTTCTTATTGACGATGAAACACAGAAATTGCATCGGAATTAAATACAAAAGGCACAATGCCGACTTAAGTACAAGAAGACTGCCTCTTCCTACTGTCTATGTTTGAACCATTCCTGTGACACTAGTTATAGATTCCGATGCTTTACTTCATGTTTACTGTATCCCTTGGACCTTCTTATTGACGATGAAACATAGAAATTGCATCGGAATTAAATACAAAAGGCACAATGCCGACTTAAGTACATGGAGACCGACTCTTCCTACTGACTATGATTTGAACCATTCCTGTGACACTAGTTATAGATTCCGATGCTTCACTTGAGGTTTACTGTATCCCTTGGACATTCTTATTGACGATGAAACACAGAAATTGCATCGGAATTAAATACAAGAGGCACAATGCAGACTTAAGTACAAGAAGACTGACTCTTCTTACTGACTATGCTTTGAACCATTCCTGTGACACTAGTTATAGATTCCGATGCTTCACCTCAGGTTTACTGTATCCCTTGGACCTTCTTATTGACGATGAAACACAGAAATTGCATCGGAAGTAAATACAAAAGGCACAATGCCGACTTAAGTACAAGAAGACTGACTCTTCCTACTGTCTATGGTTTGAACCATTCCTGTGACACTAGTTTTGGATTCCGATGCTTCACTTCAGGTTTACTGTTTCCCTTGGACCTTTTTATTGACGATGAAACACAGAAATTGCATCGGAATTAAATACAAAAGGCACAATGCCGACTTAAGTACAAGAAGACTGACTCTTCTTACTATGCTTTGAACCATTCCTGTGACACTAGTTATAGATTCCGATGCTTCACTTCAGGTTTACTGTATCCCTTGGACCTTCTTATTGACGATGAAACACAGAAATTGAATCGGAGTTAAATACAAATGGCAAAATGCCGACTTACGTACACGAAGACTGACTCCTCTTCGTGTCAATGTTTTGAACCATTCCTGTGACACTAGTTATAGATTCCGATGCTTCACTTCAGGTTTACTGTATACCGTGGACCTTCTTATTGACGATGAAACACAGAAATTGCATCGGAATTAAATACAAAAGGCACAATGCCGACTTATGTACAAGTAGACTGATTCTTCCTACTGTCTATGTTTTGAACCATTCCTGTGACACTAGTTTAGGATTCCGATGCTTCACTTCAGGTTTAGTGTATCCCTCTGACCTTCTTATTGACGATGAAACACAGAAATTGCATCGGAATTAAATACAAAAGGCACAACGCCGACTTAAGTACAAAAAGACTGACTCTTCCTTCTGTCTATGTTTGAACCATTCCTGTGACACTAGTTATAGTTTCTGATGCTTCACTCCAGGTTTTCTGTATCCCTTGGGCCTTCTTGTTGACGATGAAACACAGAAATTGCATCGGAATTAAATACAAAAGGCACAATGCCGACTTAGTACAAGAAAGCTGACTCTTCTTACATTGTTTTGAACCATTCCTGTGACACTAGTTATAGATTCCGATGCTTCAGTTCAGGTTTACTGTATCCCTTGGACCTTCTTATTGACGATGAAAGACAGAAATTGCATCGGAATTAAATAGAAAAGGCACAATGCCGACTTAAGTACAAGAAGACTGACTCTTCTTACTGTCTATGTCTTGAACCATTCCTGTGACACTAGTTATAGATTCCGA
Organism: Schistocerca piceifrons; assembly: GCF_021461385.2. Lineage (NCBI taxonomy): Eukaryota > Metazoa > Arthropoda > Insecta > Orthoptera > Acrididae > Schistocerca > Schistocerca piceifrons. The sequence continues at coordinate 211,485 of NW_025728024.1, read as the reverse complement.
TGCTTCACTTCAGGTTTACTGTATCCCTTGGACCTTCTTATTGATGATGAAACACAGAAATTGCATCGGAATTCAATACAAAAGGCACAATGCCGACTCAAGTACAAGAAGACTGACTCTTCCTACTGTCTATGTTTTGAATCATTCCTGTGACACTAGTTATAGATTCCTAAGCTTCACTTAAGGTTTACTGTATCCCTTCGACCTTCTTACTGACGATGAAACACAGAATTTGCATCGGAATTAAATACAAAAGGCACAATGCCGACTTAGTACAAGAAGGCTGACTCTTCTTACTGTCTATGTTTTGAACCATTCCTGTGACACTAGTTATAGATTCCGATGCTTCACTTCATGTTTACTGTATCCCTTGGACCTTCTTATTGACGATATAACACAGAAATTGCATCGGAATTAAATAGAAAAGGCACAATGCCGACTTAAGTACAAGAAGACTGACTCTTCTTACTGTCTATGTCTGAACCATTCCTGTGACACTAGTTATAGATTCCGATGCTTCACTTTAGGTTTACTGTATCCCTTGGACCTTCTTATTGACGATGAAACACAGAAATTGCATCGGAATTAAATACAAAGCGCACAATACCGACTTAAGTACAAGAAGACTAACCCATCTTACTGTCTATGTTTTGAATCATTCCTATGACACCAGTTGTAGATTCCAATGCATCACTCCAGGTTTACTGTATCCCTTGGACCTTGTTATTGACGATGAAACACAGAAATTGGATCGGAACTAAATAGAAAAGGTACAATGCCGACTTAAGTACAAGAAGACTGACTCTTCCTACTGTCTATGTTTTGAACCATTCCTGTGACACTAGTTATAGATTCCGATGCTTCACTTCAGGTTTACTGTATCCCTTGGACCTTCCTATTGACGATGAAACACAGAAATTGCATCGGAATTAAATACATAAGGCACAATGCCGACTTAAGTACATGAAGACCGACTCTTCCTACTGACTATGTTTTGAACCATTCCTGTGACACTAGTTATAGATTCCGATGCTTCACTTGAGGTTTACTGTATCCCTCTGACCTTCTTATTGACGATGAAACACAATTATTGAATCGGAATTAAATTGAAACGCCACAATGCCTACTTAAGTACAAGAAGGCTGACTCTTCTTACTGTCTATGTTTTGAACCATTCCTGTGGCACTAGTTATAGATTCCGATGCTTCACTTCAGGTTTACTGTATCCCTTGGACCTTCTTATTGAGAATGAAACACAGATATTGCATCAGAATTAAATACAAAAGTCAAAATGCCGACTTAAGTACACGAAGACTGACTCTTCTTACTGTCTATGTTTTGAACCATTCCTGTGACACAAGTTATAGATTCCGATGCTACAGTCAAGGTTAACTGAATCCCTTGGACCTTCTTATTGGCGATGAAACACAGAAATTGCATCGGAATTAAATACAAAATGCACAATGTCGACATAAGTACAAGAAGACTGACTCTTCTTACTGTCTATATTTTTAACCATTCCAGTGACACTAGTTATAGATTCCGATGCTTCACTTCAGGTTTACTGTTTCCCTTGGACCTTCTTATTGACGATAAAACACAGAAAATGCATCGGAATTAAATACAAAAGGCACAATGCCGACTTAAGTACAAGAAGACTGACTCTTCTTACTGTCAATGTTTTAAACCTTTCCATTGACACTAGTAATAGATTCCGATGCTTCACTCCAGGTTTACTGTATCCCTTGGACCTTGTTATTGACGATGAAACACTAAGATTGCATCGGAATTAAATAGAAAAGGCACAATGCCGACTTAAGTACAAGAAGGCTGACTCTTCTTACTGTCTATGTTTTGAACCATTCCTGTGATACTAGTTATAGATTCCGATGCTGCACGTCAGGTTTACTGTATCCCTTGGACCTTCTTATTGACAATGAAACACAGAAATTGCATCAGAATTAAATACAAAAGTCAAAATGCCGACTTAAGTACACGAAGACTGACGCTTCTTACTGTCTATGCTTTGAACCATTCCTGTGACAGAAGTTATAGATTCCGATGCTACAGTCCAGGTTTACTGTATCCCTTGGAACTTCTTATTGACGATGAAACACAGAAATTGCATCGGAATTAAATACAAAAGGCACAACGCCGACTTAAGTACAAAAAGACTGACTCTTCCTTCTGTCTATGTTTGAACCATTCCTGTGACACTAGTTATAGTTTCTGATGCTTCACTCCAGGTTTTCTGTATCCCTTGGGCCTTCTTGTTGACGATGAAACACAGAAATTGCATCGGAATTAAATACAAAAGGCACAATGCCGACTTAGTACAAGAAAGCTGACTCTTCTTACATTGTTTTGAACCATTCCTGTGACACTAGTTATAGATTCCGATGCTTCAGTTCAGGTTTACTGTATCCCTTGGACCTTCTTATTGACGATGAAAGACAGAAATTGCATCGGAATTAAATAGAAAAGGCACAATGCCGACTTAAGTACAAGAAGACTGACTCTTCTTACTGTCTATGTCTTGAACCATTCCTGTGACACTAGTTATAGATTCCGATGCTTCACTTCAGGTTTACTGTATCCCTTGGACCTTCTTATTGATGATGAAACACAGAAATTGCATCGGAATTCAATACAAAAGGCACAATGCCGACTCAAGTACAAGAAGACTGACTCTTCCTACTGTCTATGTTTTGAATCATTCCTGTGACACTAGTTATAGATTCCTAAGCTTCACTTGAGGTTTACTGTATCCCTTCGACCTTCTTACTGACGATGAAACACAGAATTTGCATCGGAATTAAATACAAAAGGCACAATGCCGACTTAGTACAAGAAGGCTGACTCTTCTTACTGTCTATGTTTTGAACCATTCCTGTGACACTAGTTATAGATTCCGATGCTTCACTTCATGTTTACTGTATCCCTTGGACCTTCTTATTGACGATATAACACAGAAATTGCATCGGAATTAAATAGAAAAGGCACAATGCCGACTTAAGTACAAGAAGACTGACTCTTCTTACTGTCTATGTCTGAACCATTCCTGTGACACTAGTTATAGATTCCGATGCTTCACTTTAGGTTTACTGTATCCCTTGGACCTTCTTATTGACGATGAAACACAGAAATTGCATCGGAATTAAATACAAAGCGCACAATACCGACTTAAGTACAAGAAGACTAACCCATCTTACTGTCTATGTTTTGAATCATTCCTATGACACTAGTTGTAGATTCCAATGCATCACTCCAGGTTTACTGTATCCCTTGGACCTTGTTATTGACGATGAAACACAGAAATTGGATCGGAACTAAATAGAAAAGGTACAATGCCGACTTAAGTACAAGAAGACTGACTCTTCCTACTGTCTATGTTTTGAACCATTCCTGTGACACTAGTTATAGATTCCGATGCTTCACTTCAGGTTTACTGTATCCCTTGGACCTTCCTATTGACGATGAAACACAGAAATTGCATCGGAATTAAATACATAAGGCACAATGCCGACTTAAGTACATGAAGACCGACTCTTCCTACTGACTATGTTTTGAACCATTCCTGTGACACTAGTTATAGATTCCGATGCTTCACTTGAGGTTTACTGTATCCCTCTGACCTTCTTATTGACGATGAAACACAGATATTGAATCGGAATTAAATTGAAACGCCACAATGCCTACTTAAGTACAAGAAGGCTGACTCTTCTTACTGTCTATGTTTTGAACCATTCCTGTGGCACTAGTTATAGATTCCGATGCTTCACTTCAGGTTTACTGTATCCCTTGGACCTTCTTATTGAGAATGAAACACAGATATTGCATCAGAATTAAATACAAAAGTCAAAATGCCGACTTAAGTACACGAAGACTGACTCTTCTTACTGTCTATGTTTTGAACCATTCCTGTGACACAAGTTATAGATTCCGATGCTACAGTCAAGGTTAACTGAATCCCTTGGACCTTCTTATTGGCGATGAAACACAGAAATTGCATCGGAATTAAATACAAAATGCACAATGTCGACATAAGTACAAGAAGACTGACTCTTCTTACTGTCTATATTTTTAACCATTCCAGTGACACTAGTTATAGATTCCGATGCTTCACTTCAGGTTTACTGTTTCCCTTGGACCTTCTTATTGACGATAAAACACAGAAAATGCATCGGAATTAAATACAAAAGGCACAATGCCGACTTAAGTACAAGAAGACTGACTCTTCTTACTGTCAATGTTTTGAACCTTTCCATTGACACTAGTAATAGATTCCGATGCTTCACTCCAGGTTTACTGTATCCCTTGGACCTTGTTATTGACGATGAAACACTAAGATTGCATCGGAATTAAATAGAAAAGGCACAATGCCGACTTAAGTACAAGAAGGCTGACTCTTCTTACTGTCTATGTTTTGAACCATTCCTGTGATACTAGTTATAGATTCCGATGCTGCACGTCAGGTTTACTGTATCCCTTGGACCTTCTTATTGACAATGAAACACAGAAATTGCATCAGAATTAAATACAAAAGTCAAAATGCCGACTTAAGTACACGAAGACTGACGCTTCTTACTGTCTATGCTTTGAACCATTCCTGTGACAGAAGTTATAGATTCCGATGCTACAGTCCAGGTTTACTGTATCCCTTGGAACTTCTTATTGACGATGAAACACAGAAATTGCATCGGAATTAAATACAAAAGGCACAATGTCGACATAAGTACAAGAAGACTGACTCTTCTTACTGTCTATATTTTTAACCATTCCAGTGGCACTAGTTATAGATTCCGATGCTTCACTTCAGGTTTACTGCATCCCTTGGACCTTCTTATTGACGATGAAACAGAGAAATTGCATCGGAATTAAATACAAAAGGCACAATGCCGGCTTCAGTACAAGACGTCTGACTCTTCTTACTGTCTATGTTTTGAACCATTACTGTGACACTAGTTATAGATTCCGATGCTTCACTCCAGGTTTACAGTATCCCTTGGACCTTTTTATTGACGATGAAACACAGAAATTGAATCGGAATTAAATACAAGAGGCACAATGCCGACTTAAGGACAAGAAGATTGACTCTTCTTACTGACTATGTTTTGAACCATTCCTGTGACACTAGTTATAGATTCCGATGCTTCACTTCAGGTTTACTATTTCCCTCTGACCTTCCTATTGACGATGAATAACAGAAATTGCATCGGAATTAAATACAAAAGTCACAATGCCGACTAAAGTACACGAAGACTGACTCTTCTTACTGTCTATGTTTTGAACCATTCCTGTGGCACAAGTTATAGATTCCGATGCTACACTCCACGTTTACTGTATCCCTTGGACCTTCTCATTGACGATGAAACACAGAAATTGCATCGGAATTAAATACAAAGGGCACAATGCCGACTTAAGTACAAGAATACTGACTCTTCCTAATGTCTATGTTTTGAATCATTCCTGTGACTCTAGTTTTGGATTCCGATGCTTCACTTCAGGTTTAATGTATCCCACTGACCTTCTTATTGACGATGAAACACAGAAATTGCATCGGAATTAAGTACAAAAGGCACATTGCCGACTTAAGGACAAGAAGACTGACTCTTCATACTGACTATGTTTTAAACCATTCCTGTGACACTAGTTATAGATTACGATGGTTCACTTCAGGTTTACTGTTTCCCTCTGACCTTCCTATTGACGATGAAACACAGTAATTGCATCGGAATTAAATACAAAAGGTACAATGCCGACTTAAGTACAAGAAGACTGACTCTTCTACTGTCTATGTTTTGAACCATTTCTGTGTCACTAGTTATAGTGTCTGATGCTTCACCTCAGGTTTACTGTATCCAATAGGCCTTCTTATTGACGATGAATCACAGAAATTGCATCGGAATTAATTACAAAAGGCACAATGCCGACTTAAGTACAAGAGGACTGACTCTTCTTACTGTCTATACTTTGAACCATTCCAGTGACACTAGTTATAGATTCCGATGCTTCACTTCAGGTTTACTGTATCCCTTGGACCTTCTTATTGACCATGAAATACAGAAATTGCACCGGAAATAAATCCAAAAGGCACAATGCCGACTTAAGTAGAAGACGTCTGACTCTTCTTACTGTCTATGTTTTGAACCTTTACTGTGACACTAGTTATAGATTCCGATGCTTCACTCCAGGTTTACAGTATCCCTTGGACCCTCTTATTGACGATGAAACACAGAAATTGCATTGGAATTAAATACAAGAGGCACAATGCCGACTAAAGGAGAAGAAGACTGACTCTTCTTACTGTCTATGTTTGAACCATTCCTGTGACACCAGTTATAGATTCCGATGCTTCACTTCAGGTTTTTCTGAATCCCTTTGACCTTCTTATTGCCGGTGAAACACAGAAATTGTATCGGAATTAAATACGAAAGGCAGAACGCCAACTTATGTACAAGAAGACTGACTTTTCTTACTGACTATGTTTTGAACGATTCCTATGACACTAGTTGTACATTCCGATGCTTCACTTCAGGTTCACTGTATCCCTTGGACCTTCTTATTGACGATGAAACACAGAAATTGCATCTGAATTAAGTACAAAAGGCACATTTCGACTTAAGGACAAGAAGACTGACTCTTCTTACTGACTATGTTTTGAACCATTCCTGTGACACTAGCTATAGATTCCGATGCTTCACATCTGGTATACTGTAACCCTCAGACCTTCTTATTGACGATGAAACGCAGAAATTGCATCGGAATTAAATACAAAAGGCACAATGCCGACTTAAGTACAAGAAGACTGACTCTTCTTACTGTCTATGTTGTGAACCATTCCATTGACACTAGTTATAGGTTCCGATGCTTCACTCCAGGTTTACTGTATCCCTTGGACCTTCTTATTGACGATGAAACACAGAAATTGCATCGGAATTAAATGGAAGAGGCACAATGAAGGCTTAAGTACAAGAAGACTGACTCTTCTTACTGACTATGTTTGAACCATACCTGTGACACTAGTTATAGATTATAATGCTTCACTTCAGGTTTACTGTATCCCTTGGACCTTCTTATTGACGATGAAACACAGAAATTGCGTCGGAATTAAATACAAAAGGCAAAATGCCGACTTAAGGACAAGAAGACTGACTGTTCTTACTGACTATGTTTGAACCATTCCTGTGACACTAGTTATAGATTCCTATGCTTCACTTCAGGTTTATTGTATCCCTCTGACCTTCTTATTGACGATGAAACACAGAAATTGCATCGGAATTAAATAGAAAAGGCACAATTCCGACTTAAGTACAAGAAGGCTGACCCTTCTTACTGCCTATGTTTTGAACCATTCCTATGACACTAGTTGTACATTCCGATGCTTCACTTCAGGTTCACTGTATTCCATGGACCTTCTTATTGACGATGAAACACAGAAATTGCATCAGAATTAAATACAAAAGGCACAATGCCGACTTAAGGACAAGAAGATTGACTCTTCTTACTGACTATGTTTTGAACCATTCCTGTGACACTAGTTACAGATTCCGATGCTTCACTTCAGGTTTTCTGTTTCCCTCTGACCTTCCTATTGACGATGAAAAACCGAAATTGCATCGGAATTAAATACAAAAGGCACAATGCCGACTTAAGTACAAGAAAACTGACTCTTCTTACTGTCTATGTTTGAACCGTTCCTGTGACACTAGTTATAGATTCCGATGCTTCGCTTCAGGTTTCCTGCATCCCTCTGACCTTCTTATTGCCGGTGAAACACAGAAATTGCATCGGAATTAAATACGAAATGCACAATGGCAACTTAAGTACAAGAAGATTGACTCTTCTTACTGACTATGATTTTAACCATTCCTGTGATACTAGTTATAGATTCCGAAGCTTCACTTCAGGATTACTGTATCCCTCTGACCTTCTTATTTATGATGAAACATAGAAATTGCATCGGAATTAAATAGAAAAGTCACAATGCCGTCTTAAGTACAAGAAGACTGACTCTTCTTACTGACTATGTTTTGAACCATTCCTGTGACACTAGTTATAGATTCCGATGCCTAACTTCAGGTTTACTGTATACCTTGGACCATCTTATTGACGATGAAACACAGAAATTGCATCGGATTTAAATACAAAAGGCACAATGCCGACTTAAGTACAAGAAGACTGCCTCTTCCTACTGTCTATGTTTTGAATCATTCCTGTGACAGTAGTCTTGGATGCCGATGCTTCACTTCAGGTTTACTGTATCCCACTGACCTTCTTATTGACGATCAAACACGGAAATTGCATCTGAATTAAGTACAAAAGGCACATTTCGACTTAAGGACGAGACGACTGACTCTTCATACTGACTATGCTTTGAACCATTCCTGTGACACTAGTTATAGATTCCGATGCTTCACTTCAGGTTTACTGTTTCCCTCTGACCTTCCTATTGACGATGAAACACAGAAATTGCATCGGAATTACATGCAAAAGGCACAATGCCGTCTTAAGTACAAGAAGACTGACTCTTCTACTGTCTATGTTTTGAACCATTTCTGTGACCCTAGTTATAGTGTCCGATGCTTCACTTCAGGTTTACTGTATCCCTTGGGCCTTCTTATTGACTATGAATCACAGAAATTGCATCGGAATTAATTACAAAAGGCACAATGCCGACTTAAGTACAAGAAGACTGACTGTTCTTACTGTCTATACTTTGAACCATTCCAGTGACACTAGTTATAGATTCCGATGCTTCACTTCAGGTTTACTGTATCCCTTGGACCTTCTTATTGACGATGAAACACAGAAATTGCATCGGAAATAAATCCAAAAGCACAATGCCGACTTAAGTACAAGACGTCTGACTCTTCTTACTGTCTATGTTTTGAACCATTACTGTGACACTAGTTATAGATTCCGATGCTTCACTCCAGGTTTACAGTATCCCTTGGACCCTCTTATTGACGATGAAACACAGAAATTGCATCGGAATTAAATACAAGAGGCACAATGCCGACTTAAGTACATTAAGACTGACCCTTCTTACTGTCTATGTATTGAACCATTCCTATGACATTAGTTGTACATTCCGATGCTTCACTTCAGGTTCACTGTATCCCTTGGACCTTCTTATTGACGATGAAACACAGAAATTGCATCAGAATTAAATACAAAAGGCACAATGCCGACTTAAGGACAAGAAGACTGAATCTTCTTACTGACTATGATTTGAACCATCTCTGTGACACTAGCTACAGATTCCGATGCTTCACATCTGGTATACTGTAACCCTCAGACCTTCTTATTGACGATGAAACACGTAAATTGCATCGGAATTAAATACAAAAGACGCAATGCCAACTTAAGTACAAGAAGACTTACTCTTCTTACTGTCTATGTTGTGAACCATTCCATTGACACTAGTTATAGTTTCCGATGCTTCACTCCAGGTTTACTGTATCCCTTGGACCTTCTTATTGACGATGAAATACAGAATTTGCATCGGAATTAAATAGAAAAGGCACAATGAAGACTTAAGTACAAGACGTCTGACTCTTCTTACTGTCTATGTTTTGAACCATTACTGTGACACTAGTTATAGATTCCGATGCTTCACTCCAGGTTTACAGTATCCCTTGGACCCTCTTATTGACGATGAAACACAGAAATTGCATCGGAATTAAATACAAGAGGCACAATGCCGACTTAAGAACAAGAAGACTGACTCTTCTTACTGTCTATGTTTGAACCATTTCTGTGACACTAGTTATAGATTCCGATGCTTCACTTCAGGTTTCCTGTATCCCTTTGACATTCTTATTGCCGGTGAAACACAGAGATTGTATCGGAATTAAATACGAAAGGCACAATACCAACTTATGTATAAGAAGACTGACTCTTCTTACTGACTATGTTTTGAACGATTCCTGTGACACTAGTTATAAATTCCGATGCTTCACGTAAGGTTTACTGTATCCCTCTGACCTTCTTATTGACGATGAAACACAGAAATTGCATCGGAATTAAATAGATAAGGCACAATGCCGACTTAAGTACAAGAAGGCTGACCCTTCTTACTGTCTATGTTTTGAACCATTCCTATGACATTAGTTGTACATTCCGATGCTTCACTTCAGGTTCACTGTATCCCTTGGACCTTCTTATTGACGATGAAACACAGAAATTGCATCAGAATTAAATACAAAAGGCACAATGCCGACTTAAGGACAAGAAGACTGAATCTTCTTACTGACTATGATTTGAACCATCTCTGTGACACTAGCTACAGATTCCCATGCTTCACATCTGGTATACTGTAACCCTCAGACCTTCTTATTGACGATGAAACACAGAAATTGCATCGGAATTAAATGCAAAAGACGCAATGCCGACTTAAGTACAAGAAGACTGACTCTTCTTACTGTCTATGTTGTGAACCATTCCATTGACACTAGTTACAGTTTCCGATGCTTCACTCCAGGTTTACTGTATCCCTTGGAGCTTCTTATTGACGATGAAACACGGAAATTGCATCGGAATTAAATAGAAAAGGCACAATGAAGACTTAAGTACAAGAAGACTGACTCATCTTACTGACTATGTTTTAAACCATTCCTGTGACACTAGTTATAGTTTATAATGCATCACGTCAGGTTTACTGTATCCCTTGGACCTTCTTATTGACGATGAAACACAGGAATTGCGTCGGAATTAAATACAAAAGGCACAATGCCGACTTAAGGACAAGAAGAGTGACTGTTCTTACTGACTATGTTTGAACCATTCCTGTGACACTAGTTATAGATTCCTATGCTTCACTTCAGGTTTATTGTATCCCTCTGACCTTCTTATTGACGATGAAACACAGAAATTGCATCGGAATTAAATAGAAAAGGCACAATGTCGACTTAAGTACAAGAAGACTGACTCTTCTTACTGTCTATATTTTGAACCATTCCAGTGACACTAGTTATAGATTCCGATGCTTCACTTCAGGTTCACTGCATCCCTTGGACCTTCTTATTGACGATGAAACACAGAAATTGCATCGGAATTAAATACAAAAGGCACAATGCTGGCTTCAGTACAAGACGTCTGACTCATCTTACTGTCTATGTTTTGAACCATTACTGTGACACTAGTTGTGGGTTCCGATGCTTCACTCCAGGTTTACAGTATCCCTTGGACCTTCTTATTGCCGGTGAAACACAGAAACTGCAACGGAATTAAATAAAAAAGGCACAATTCCGTCTTAAGTACAAGAAGGCTGACCCTTCTTACTGTCTATGTTTTGAACCATTCCTATGACACTAGTTGTACATTCCGATGCTTCACTTCGGGTTCACTGTATTCCTTGGACCTTCTTATTGACGATGAAACACAGAAATTGCATCAGAATTAAATACAAAAGGCACAATGCCGACTTAAGGACAAGAAGATTGACTCTTCTTACTGACTATGTTTTGAACCATACCTGTGACACTAGTTATAGATTCAGATACTTCACTCCAGGTTTACTGTTTCCCTCTCACCTTCCTATTGACGATGAAAAACCGAAATTGCATCGGAATTAAATACAAAAGGCACAATGACGACTTAAGTACAAGAAGACTGACTCTTCTTACTGTCTATGTTTGAACCATTAATGTGACACTAGTTATAGATTCCGATGCTTCGCTTCAGGTTTCCTGCATCCCTCTGACCTTCTTATTGCCGGTGAAACACAAAAATTGCATCGGAATGAAATACGAAATGCACAATGCCAACTTAAGTACAAGAAGATTGACTCTTCTTGCTGACTATGTTTTGAACCGTTCCTGTGACACTAGTTATAGATTCCGATGCTTCGCTTCAGGATTACTGTATCCCTCTGACCTTCTTATTGATGATGAAACATAGAAATTGTATCTGAATAAGATACAAAAGGCACAATGCCGACTTAAGTACAAGAAGACTGACTCTTCTTACTGTCTACGTTTTGAACCATTCCTGTGACACTAGTTATAGATGCCGATGCTTTACTTCAGGTTTACTATATCCCTTAGACCTTCTTATTGACGATGAAACACAGAGATTGCGTCGGAATTAAATACAAAAGGCTAATGCCGACTAAAGTAAACGAAGACTGACTCTTCTTACTGTCTATGTTTTGAACCAATCCTGTGACACAAGTTATAGATTCCGATGCTACACTCCACGTTTACTGTATCATTTGGACCTTCTCATTGACGATGAAACACAGAAATTGTATCGGAATTAAATACAAAAGCACAATGCCGACTTAAGGACAAGAAGACTAACTATTCTTACTGACTATGTTTTGAACCATTCCTGTGACACTAGTTATAGATTCCGATGCTTCACTTCAGGTTTATTGTATCCCTCTGACCTTCCTATTGACGACGAAACACAGAAATTGCATCGGAATTAAATACAAAAGGCACAATGCCGACTTAAGTACAAGAAGACTGATTCCTCTTACTGTCTATGATTTGAACCATTCCTGTGACACTAGTTTTAGATTCCGATGCTTCACTCCAGGTTTACTGTATCCCTTGGACCTTCGTATTGACGATGAATCACAGAAATTGCATCGGAATTAAATAGAAAAGTCACATTGCCGTCTTAAGTACAAGAAGACTGACTCTTCTTACTGACTATGCTTTGAACCATTCCTGTAACACTAGTTATAGATTCCGATGCTTCATGTCAGGTTTACTGTATACCTTGGACCATCTTATTGACGATGAAACACAGAAATTGCATCGGATTTAAATACAGAAGGCACAATGCCGACTTAAGTACAAGAAGACTGACTCTTCCTACTGTCTATGTTTGAATCATTCCTGTGACACTAGTTTTGGATTCCGATGCTTCACTTCAGGTTTACTGTATCCCACTGACCTTGTTATTGACGATCAAACACAGAAATTGCATCTGAATTAAGTACAAAAGGCACATTGCCGACTTAAGGACAAGAAGACTGACTCTTCATACTGACTATGTGTTGAACCATTCCTGTGACACTAGTTATAGATTCCGATGCTTCACTTCAGGTTTACTGTTTCCCTCTGACCTTCCTATTGACGATGAAACACAGAAATTGCATCGGAATTAAATACAAAAGGCACAATGCCGACGTAAGTACAAGACGTCTGACTCTTCTTACTGTCTATGTATTGAACCATTACTGTGACACTAGTTATAGATTCCGATGCTTCACTCCAGGTTTACAGTATCCCTTGGACCCTCTTATTGACGATGAAGTACAGAAATTGCATCGGAATTAAATACAGGAGGCACAATGCCGACTTAAGGACAAGAAGACTGACTCTTCTTACTGTCTATGTTTGAACCATTTCTGTGACACTAGTTATAGATTCCGATGCTTCACTTCAGGTTTCCTGTATCCCTTTGACCTTCTTATTGCCGGTGAAACACAGAAATTGTATCGGAATTAAATACGAAAGGCACAATGCCAACTTATGTACAAGAAGACTGACTCTTCTTACTGACTATGTTCTGAACGATTCCTGTGACACTAGTTATAGATTCCAATGCTTCACTTCAGGTTTACTGTATCCCTCTGACCTTCGTATTGACGATGAAACACAGAAATTGCATCGGAATTAAATAGATAAGGCACAATGCCGACTTAACTACAAGAAGGCTGACCCTTCTTACTGTCTATGTATTGAACCATTCATATGACATTAGTTGTATATTCCGATGCTTCACTTCAGGTTCACTGTATCCCTTGGACCTTCTTATTGACGATGAAACACAGATATTGCATCTGAATTAAATACAAAAGGCACAATGCCGACTTAAGGACAAGAAGACTGACTCTTCTTACTGGCTATGATTTGAACCATCCCTGTGACACTAGCTATAGATTCCGATGCTTTAGATCTGGTATACTGTAACCCTCAGACCTTCTTATTGACGATGAAACACAGAAATTGCATCGGAATTAAATACAAAAGGCACAATGCCGGCTTCAGTACAAGACGTCTGACCCTTTTTACTGTCTATGTTTTGAACCATTACTGTGACACTAGTTATAAATTCCGATGCTTCACTCCAGGTTTACAGTATCCCTTGGACCTTCTTATTGACGATGAAACACAGAAATTGCATCGGAATTAAATACAAGAGGCACAATGCCGTCTTAAGGACAAGAAGATTGACTCTTCTTACTGACTATGTTTTGAACCTTTCCTGTGACACTAGTTATAGATTCCGTTGCTTCACTTCAGGTTTACTGTTTCCCCCTGACCTTCCTATTGACGATGAAAAACAGAAATTGCATCGGAATTAAATACAAAAGGCACAATGCCGACTGAAGTACAAGAAGACTGACTCTTCTTACTGTCTATGTTTGAACCATTCCTGTGACACTAGTTATAGATTCCGATCCTTCACTTCAGGTTTCCTGCATCCCTCTGACCTTCTTATTGCCGGTGAAACACAGAAATTGCATCGGAATTAAATACGAAATGCACAATGCCAACTTAAGTACAGGAAGATTGACTCTTCTTACTGACTATGTTTTGAACCATTCCTGTGACACTAGTTATAGATTCCGATGCTTCACTTCAGGATTACTGTATCCCTCTGACCTTCTTAGTGTTGATGAAACATAGAAATTGCATCGGAATAAGATACAAAAGGCACAATGTTTACTTAATTACAGGAAGACTGACTCTTCTCACTGTCTATGTTTTGAATCATTCCTGTGACACTAGTTATAGATTCCGATGCTTCACTTCAGGTTTACTGTATCCCTTAGACCTTCTTATTGACGATGAAACACAGAAATTGCGTCGGAATTAAATACAAAAGGCAAATGCCGACTAAAGTACACGAAGACTGACACTTCTTACTGTCTATGGTTTGAACCATTCCTGTGACACATGTTACAGATTCCGATGCTACACTCCAGGTTTACTGTATTCCTTGGACCTTCTCATTGACGATGAAACACAGAAATTGCATCGGAATTAAATACAAAATGCACAATGCCGACTTAAGGACAAGAAGACTAACTGTTCTTACTGACTATGTTTTGAACCATTCCTGTGACACTAGTTATAGATTCCGATGCTTCACTTCATGTTTATTGTATCCCTCTGACCTTCCTATTGACGACGAAACACAGAAATTGCATCGGAATTAAATACAAATGGCACAATGCCGACTTAAGTACAAGAAGACTGACTCTTCTTACTGACTATGTTTTGAACCATTCCTGTGACACTAGTTATAGATTCCGATGCTTCACTTCAGGTTTACTGTATACCTTGGACCTTCTTATTGACGATGAAACACAGAAATTGCATCGGATTTAAATACAAAAGGGACAATGCCGACTTAAGTACAAGAAGACTGACTCTTCCTACTGTCTATGATTTGAATCATTCCTGTGACACTAGTTTTGGATTCCGATGCTTCACTTCAGGTTCACTGTATCCCACTGACCTTCATATTGACGATGCAACACAGAAATTGCATCGGAATTAAATACAAAAGTCACAATGCCGACTTAAGGACAAGAAGACTGACTCTTCATACTGACTATGTTTGAACCATTCCTGTGACACTAGTTATAGATTCCGATGCTTCACTTCAGGTTTACTGTTTCCCTCTGACCTTCCTATTGACGATGAAACACAGAAATTGCATCGGAATTAAATACAAAAGGCACAATGCCGACTTAAGTACAAGAAGACTGACTCTTCTTACTGTCTATATTTTGAACCATTCCAGTGACACTAGTTATAGATTCCGATGCTTCACATCAGGTTTACTGTATGCCTTGGACCTTCTTATTGACGATGAACCACAGAAATTGCATCGGAATTAAATACAAGAGGCACAATGCCGACTTAAGGACAAGCAGATTGACTCTTCTTACTGACTATGTTTTGAACCATTCCTGTGACAGTAGTTATAGATTCCGATGCTTCACTTCAGGTTTACTGTTTCCCTCTGACCTTCCTATTGACGATGAAACACAGAAATTGCATCGGAATTAAATACAAAAGGCACAATGCCGACTTAAGGACAAGAAGACTGACTCTTCTTACTGTCTATGTTTGAACCATTCCTGTGACACTAGTTATAGATTCCGATGCTTCACTTCAGGTTTCCTGCATCCCTCTGACCTTCTTATAGCCGGTGAAACACAGAAATTGCATCGGAATTGAATACGAAATGCACAATGCCAACTTAAGTACAAGAACATTGACTCTTCTTACTGACTATGTTTTGAACCATTCCTGTGACACTAGTCATAGATTCCGATGCTTCACTTCAGGATTACTGTATCCCTCTGGCCTTCTTAGTGATGATGAAACATAGAAATTGCATCGGAATAAGATACAAAAGGCAGAATGCCGACTAAAGTACAGGAAGACTGACTCTTCTCACTGTCTATGTTTTGAACCATTCCTGTGACACTAGTTACAGATTCCGATGCTTCACTTCAGGTTTACTGTATCCCTCAGACCTTCTTATTGACGATGAAACACAGAAATTGCGTCGGAATTAAATACAAAAGGCAAATGCCGACTAAAGTACACGAAGACTGACACTTCTTACGGTCTATGCTTTGAACCATTCCTGAGACACAAGTTATAGATTCCGATGCTTCACTTCAGGTTTATTGTATCCCTCTGACCTTCCTATTGACGACGAAACACAGAAATTGCATCGGAATTAAATAAAAAAGGCACAATGCCGACTTAAGTACAAAAAAACTGACTCCTCTTACTGTCTATGATTTGAACCATTCCTGTGACACTAGTTTTAGATTCCGATGCTTCACTCCAGGTTTACTGTATCCCTTGGACCTTCTTATTGACGATGAAACACAGAAATTGAAACGGAATTACATAGAAAAGTTACAATGCCGTCTTAAGTACAAGAAGACAGACTCTTCTTACTGACTATGATTTGAACCATTCCTGTGACACTAGTTACAGATTCCGATGCTTCACTTCAGGTTTACTGTATACCTTGGACCTTCTTATTGACGATGAAACACAGAAATTGCATCGGATTTAAACACGAATGGGACAATGCCGACTTAAGTACAAGAAGAGTGACTCTTCCTACTGTCTATGTTTTGAATCATTCCTGTGACACTAGTTATAGATTCCGATGCTTCACTTCAGGATTACTGTTTCCCTCTGACCTTCCTATTGACGATGAAACACAGAAATTGCATCGGAATTAAATAAAAAAGGCACAATGCCAACTTAAGTACAAGAAGACTGACTCTTCTTACTGTCTATATTTTGAACCATTCCAGTGACACTAGTTATAGATTCTGATGCTTCACTTCAGGATTAATGTATGCCTTGGACCTTCTTATTGACGATGAAACACAGAAATTGCATCGGAAATAAATCCAAAAGGCACAATGCCGACTTAAGTACAAGACGTCCGACTCTTCTTACTGTCTACGTTTTGAACCATTACTGTGACACTAGTTATAGATTCCGATGCTTCAATATAGGTTTACAGAATCCCTTGGACCCTCTTATTGACGATGAAACACAGAAATTGCATCGGAATTAAATACAAGAGGCACAATGCCGACTTAAGGACAAGAAGATTGACTCTTCTTACTGACTATGTTTGAACCATTCCTGTGACACTAGTTATAGATTCCGATGCTTCACTTCAGGTTTACTGTTTCCCCCTGACCTTCCTATTGACGATGAAGAACAGAAATTGCATCGGAATTAAATACAAAAGGCACAATATCGACTTAAGTACAAGAAGACTGACTCTCTTAATGTCTATGTTTGAACCATTCCTGTGACACTAGTTATAGATTCCGATGCTTCACCTCAGGTGTCCTGCATCCCTCTGACCTTCTTATTGCCGGTGAAACACAGAAATTGCATCGGAATTAAATACGAAATGCACAATGCCAACTTAAGTACAAGAATATTGACTCTTCTTAATGACTATGCTTTGAACCATTCCTGTGACACTAGTTATAGATTCCGATGCTTCACTTCAGGATTACTGTATCCCTCTGACCTTCTTAGTGATGATGAAACATAGAAATTGCATCGGAATAAGATACAAAAGCACAATGCCGACTTAAGTACAGGAAGACTGACTCTTCTCACTGTCTATGTTTTGAACCATTCCTGTGACACTAGTTATAGATTCCGATGCTTCACTTCAGGTTTACTGTACCCCTTAGACCTTCTTATTGACGATGAAACACAGAAATTGCGTCGGAATTAAATACAAAAGGCAAATGCCGACTAAAGTACACGAAGACTGACACTTCTTACTGTCTATGTTTTGAACCATTCCTGTGACACAAGTTATAGATTCCGATGCTACACTCCAGGTTTACTGTATCCCTTGGACCTTCTCATTGACGATGAAACACAGAAATTGCATCCGAATTAAATACAAAAGGCACAAAGCCGACTTAAGGACAAGAAGACTAACTGTTCTTACTGACTATGTTTTGAACCATTCCTGTGACACTAGTTATAGATTCCGATGCTTCACTTCAGGTTTATTGTATCCCTCTGACCTTCCTATTGACGTCGAAACACAGAAATTGCATCGGAATTAAATACAAAAGGCACAATGCTGACTTAAGTACAAGAAAACTGACTCCTCTTACTGTCTATGATTTGAACCATTCCTGTGACACTAGTTTTAGATTCCGATGCTTCACTCCGTGTTTACTGTATCCCTTGGACCTTCTATTGACGATGAAACACAGAAATTGAATCGGAATTAAATAGAAAAGTCACAATGCCGTCTTAAGTACAAGTAGACTGACTCTTCTTACTGACTATGTTTTGAACCATTCCTGTGACACTAGTTATAGATTCCGATTCTTCACTTCAGGTTTACTGTATACCTTGGACCTTCTTATTGACGATGAAACACAGAAATTGCATCGGATTTAAATACAAAAGGGACAATGCCGACTTAAGTACAAGAAGACTGACTCTTCCTACTGTCTATGTTTTGAATCATTCCTGTGACACTAGTTTTGGATTCCGATGCTTCACTTCAGGTTTACTGTATCCCACTGACCTTCATATTGCCGATGAAACACAGAAATTGCATCGGAATTAAATACAAAAGGCACAATGCCGACTTAAGGACAAGAAGACTGACTCTTCATACCGACTATGTTTTGAACCATTCCTGTGACACTAGTTATTGATTCCGACGCTTCACTTCAGGTTTACTGTTTCCCTCTGACCTTCCTATTGACGATGAAACACAGAAATTGCATTGGAATTAAATACAAAAGGCACAATGCCGACTTAACTACAAGAAGACTGACTCTTCTTACTGTCTATATTTTGAACCATTCCAGTGACACTAGTTACAGATTCCGATGCTTCACTTCAGGTTTACTGTATGCCTTGGACCTTCTTATTGACGATGAAACACTGAATTTGCATCGGAAATAAATCCAAAAGGCACAATGCCGACTTAAGTACAAGACGTCTGACTCTTCTTACTGTCTATGTTAGGAACCATTACTGTGACACTAGTTATAGATTCCGATGCTTCACTATAGGTTTACAGAATCCCTTGGACCCTCTTATTGATGATGAAACACAGAAATTGCATCGGAATTAAATACAAGAGGCTCAATGTCGACTTAAGGACAAGAAGATTGACTCTTCTTACTGACTATGTTTTGAACCATTCCTGTGACACTAGTTATAGATTCCGATGCTTCACTTCAGGTTTACTGTTTCCCTCTGACCTTCCTATTGACGATGAAAAACAGAAATTGCATCGGAATTAAATACGAAATGCACAAGGCCAACTTAAGTACAAGAAGATTGACTCTTCTTACTGACTATGTTTTGAACCATTCCTGTGACACTAGTTATAGATTCCGATGCTTCACTTCAGGATTACTGTATCACTCTGACCTTCTTAGTGATGAATAAACATAGAAATTGCTTCGGAATAAGGTACAAAAGGCACAATGCCGACTTAAGTACAGGAAGACTGACTCTTCTCACTGTCTATGTTTTGAACCATTCCTGTGACACTAGTTATAGATTCCGATGCTTCACTTCAGGATTACTGTATCACTCTGACCTTCTTAGTGATGAATAAACATAGAAATTGCTTCGGAATAAGGTACAAAAGGCAAAATGCCGACTTAAGTACAGGAAGACTGACTCTTCTCACTGTCTATGTTTTGAACCATTCCTGTGACACTAGTTATAGATTCCGATGCTTCACTTCAGGTTTACTGTATCCCTTAGACCTTCTTATTGACGATGAAACACAGAAATTGCGTTGGAATTAAATACAAAAGGCAAATGCCGACTAAAGTACACGAAGACTGACACTTCTTACTGTCTATGTTTTGAACCATTCCTGTGACACAAGTTATAGATTCCGATGCTACACTCCAGGTTTACTGTATCCCTTGGACCTTCTCATTGACGATGAAACACAGAAATTGCATCGGAATTTAATACAAAAGGCACAATGTCTTCTTAAGGACAAGAAGACTAACTGTTCTTACTGACTATGTTTTGAACCATTCCTGTGACACTAGTTATAGATTCCGATGCTTCACTTCAGGTTTACTGTATACCTTGGACCTTCTTATTGACGATGAAACATAGAAGACTGACACTTCTTACTGTCTATGTTTTGAACCATTCCTGTGACACAAGTTATAGATTCCGATGCTACACTCCAGGTTTACTGTATCCCTTGGACCTTCTCATTGACGATGAAACACAGAAATTGCATCGGAATTTAATACAAAAGGCACAATGTCTTCTTAAGGACAAGAAGACTAACTGTTCTTACTGACTATGTTTTGAACCATTCCTGTGACACTAGTTATAGATTCCGATGCTTCACTTCAGGTTTACTGTATACCTTGGACCTTCTTATTGACGATGAAACATAGAAATTGCATCGGATTTTAATACAGAAGGGACAATGCCGACTTAAGTACAAGAAGACTGACTCTTCCTACTGTCTATGATTTGAATCATTCCTGTGACACTAGCTTTCGATTCCGATGCTTCACTTCATCTTTACTGTATCCCACTGACCTTCATATTGACGATGAAACACAGAAATTGCATCGGAATTAAATACAAAAGGCACAATGCGGACTTAAGTACAAGACGAATGACTCTTCATACTGACTATGTTTTGAACCATTCCTGTGACCCTAGTTATAGATTCCGATGCTTCACTTCAGGTTTACTGTTTCCCTCTGACCTTCCTATTGACGATGAAACACAGAAATTGCATCCGAATTAAATACAAAAGGCACAATGCCGACTTAAGTACAAGAAGACTGACTCTTCTTACTGTCTATATTTTGAACCATTCCAGTGACACTAGTTATAGATTCCGATGCTTCACTATAGGTTTACAGAATCCCTTGGACCCTCTTATTGATGATGAAACACAGAAATTGCATCGGAATTAAATTCAAGAAGCTCAATGTCGACTTAAGGACAAGAAGATTGACTCCTCTTACTGACTATGTTTTGAACCATTCCTGTGACACTAGTTATAGATTCCGATGCTTCACTTCAGGTTTACTGTTTCCCTCTGACCTTCCTATTGACGATGAAAAACAGAAATTGCATCGGAATTAAATACGAAATGCACAAGGCCAACTTAAGTACAAGAAGGTTGACTCTTCTTACTGACTATGTTTTGAACCATTCCTGTGACACTAGTTATAGATTCCGATGCTTCACTTCAGGATTACTGTATCACTCTGACCTTCTTAGTGATGATGAAACATAGAAATTGCGTCGGAATAAGGTACAAAAGGCACAATGCCGACTTAAGTACAGGAAGACTGACTCTTCTCACTGTCTATGCTTTGAACCATTCCTGTGACACTAGTTATAGATTCCGATGCTTCACTTCAGGTTTACTGTATCCCTTAGACCTTCTTATTGACGCTGAAACACAGAAATTGCGTTGGAATTAAATACAAAAGGCAAATGTTGACTAAAGTACACGAAGACTGACACTTCTTACTGTCTATGTTTTGAACCATTCCTGTGACACAAGTTATAGATTCCGATGCGACACTCCAGGTTTACTGTATCCCTTGGACCTTCTCATTGACGATGAAACACAGAAATTGCATCGGAATTTAATACAAAAGGCACAATGCCTTCTTAAGGACAAGAAGACTAACTGTTCTTACTGACTATGTTTTGAACCATTCCTGTGACACTAGTTATAGATTCCGATGCTTCACTTCAGGTTTATTGTATCCCTCTGACCTTCTTATTGACGACGAAACACAGAAATTGCATCGGAATTAAATACAAAAGGCACAATGCCGACTTAAGTACTAGAAAACTGACTCCTCTTACTGTCTATGATTTGAACCATTCCAGTGACACTAGTTTTAGATTCCGATGCTTCACTCCAGGTTTACTGTATCCCTTATACCTTCTTATTGACGATGAAACACAGAAATTGAATCGGAATTAAATAGAAAAGTCACAATGCCGTCTTAAGTACAAGAAGACTGACTCTTCTTACTGACTATGTTTTGAACCATTCCTGTGACACTAGTTATAGATTCCAATGCTTCACTTCAGGTTTACTGTATACCTTGGACCTTCTTATTGACGATGAAACATAGAAATTGCATCGGATTTTAATACAAAAGGGACAATGCCGACTTAAGTACAAGAAGACTGACTCTTCCTACTGTCTATGATTTGAATCATTCCTGTGACACAAGCTTTCGATTCCGATGCTTCACTTCATGTTTACTGTATCGCACTGACCTTCATATTGACGATGAAACACAGAAATTGCATCGGAATTAAATACAAAAGGCACAATGCGGACTTAAGGACAAGACGATTGACTCTTCATACTGACTATGTTTTGAACCATTCCTGTGACCCTAGTTATAGATTCCGATGCTTCACGTCAGGTTTACTGTCTCCCTCTGACCTTCCTATTGACGATGAAACACAGAAATTGCATCGGAATTAAATACAAAAGGCACAATGCCGACTTAAGTACAAGAAGACTGACTCTTCTAACTGTCTATATTTTGAACCATTCCAGTGACACTAGTTATAGATTCCGATGCTTCACTTCAGGTTTACTGTATGCCTTGGACCTTCTTATTGACGATGAAACACAGAAATTGCATCGGAAATAAATCCAAAAGGCACAATGTCGACTTAAGTACAAGACGTCTGACTCTTCTTACTGTCTATGTTTTGAACCATTACTGTGACACTAGTTATAGATTCCGATGCTTCACTATAGGTTTACAGTATCCCTTGGACCCTCATATTGACGATGAAACACAGAAATTGCATCGGAATTAAATACAAGAGGCACAATGCCGACTTAAGGACAAGAAGACTGACTCTTCTTACTGTCTATGTTTGAACCAGACCTGTGACACTAGTTATAGATTCCGATGCTTCACTTCAGGTTTCCTGTATCCCTTTGACCTTCTTATTGCCGGTGAAACACAGAAATTGTATCGGAATTAAATACAAAAGGCACAATGCCGACTTAAGGACAAGACGATTGACTCTTCATGCTGACTTTTTTTTGAACCATTCCTGTGACACTATTTATAGATTCCGATGCTTCACTTCAGGTTTCCTGTATCCCTTTGACCTTCTTATTGCCAGTGAAATACAGAAATTGTATCGGAATTAAATACGAAAGGCACAATGCCAACTTATGAACAAGAAGACTGACTCTTCTTACTGACTATGTTTCGAACGATTCATGTGACACTAGTTATAGATTCCGATGCTTCACTTCAGGTTTACTGTCTCCTTCTGACCTTCTTATTGACGATGAAAAACAGGAACTGCATCGAAATGAAGTAGAAAAGGCATAATTCCGACTTAAGTACAAGAAGGCTGACTCTTCTTACTTTCTATGATTTAAACCATTCCTATGACACTAGTTGCACATTCCGATGCTTCACTTCAGGTTCACTGTAACTCTTGGACCTTCTTATTGACGATGAAACACAGAAATTGCATCAGCATTAAATACAAAAGGCAAAATTCCGACTTAAGGACAAGAAGACTGACTCTTCTTACTGACTATGTTTTGAACCATTCCTGTGACACTAGCTATAGATTCCGATGCTTCACATCTGGAATACTGTATCCCTCAGACCTTCTTGTTGACGATGAAACACAGAAATTGCATCGGAATTAAATACAAAAGGCACAATGCCGACTTAAGTGCAAGAAGCTTGACTCTTCCTACTGTCTATGTTGTGAACCATTCCATTGACACTATTTATAGATTCCGATGCTTCACGCCAGGTTTACTGTATCCCTTGGACCTTCTTATTAACGATGAAACACAGAAATTGCATCGGAATTAAATAGAAAAGGCACAATGTAGACTTAAGTACAAGAAGACTGACTCTTCTTACTGACTATGTTTTGAACCATTCCTGTGACACTAGTTATAGATTATAATGCTTCACTTAAGTTTTACTGTATCCCTTGGACCTTCTTATTGACGATGAAACACAGAAATTGCATCGGAATTAAATAGAAAAGGCACAATGCCGACTTAAGTACAAGAAGACTGACTCTTCTTACTAACTATGGTTTGTACCATTCCTGTGACACTAGTTATAGATTCCGATGCTTCACTTCAGGTTTACTGTATACCTTGGACTTTCTTATTGACGATGAAACACAGAAATTGCATCGGAAATAAATCCAAAAGCACAATGCCGACTTAAGTACAAGACGTCTGACTCTTCTTACTGTCTATGTTTTGAACCATTACTGTTACACTTGATATAGATTCCGATGCTTCACTCCAGGTTTAAAGTATCCCCTGGACCCTCTTATTGACGATGAAACACAGAAATTGCGTCGGAATTAAATACAAAAGGCACAATGCCGACTTAAGGACAAGAAGACTGACTGTCGTTACTGACTATGTTTCAACCATTCCTGTGACACTAGTTATAGATTCCGATGCTTCACTTCAGGTTTATTGTATCCCTCTGACCTTCTTATTGACGATGAAACACAGAAATTGCATCGGAAGTAAATAGAAAAGGCACAATGTCGACTTAAGTACAAGAAGGCTGACTCTTCTTACTGTCTATGTTTTGAACCATTCCTGTGACACAAGTTATAGATTCCGATGCTACAGTCCAGGTTTACTGTATCCCTTGGACCTTCTTATTGACGATGAAACACAGAAATTGCATCGGAATTAAGTACAAAAAGCACAATGTCGACTTAAGTACAAGAAGACTGACACTTCTTACTGTCTATATTTTGAACCATTCCAGTGACACTAGTTATAGATTCCAATGCTACACTTAAGGTTTACTGCATGCCTTGGACCTTCTTATTGACGATGAAACACAGAAATTGCATCGGAATTAAATACAAAAGGCACAATGCCGGCTTCAGTACAAGACGTCTGACCCTTCTTACTGTCTATGTTTTGAACCATTACTGTGACACTAGTTATAGATTCCGATGCTTCACTCCAGGTTTACAGTATCCCTTGGACCCTCTTATGAGAATGAAACACAGAAATTGCATCGGAATTAAATACAAGAGTCACAATGCCGACTTAAGGACAAGAAGACTGACTCTTGTTACTGACTATGTTTTGAACCATTCCTGTGACACTATTTATAGATTCCGATGCTTCACTTCATGTTTACTGTATACCTTGGACCTTCTTATTGACGATGAAACACAGAAATTGCATCGGATTTAAATCCAAAAGGGACAATGCCGACTTAAGTACAAGAAAACTGACTCTTCCTACTGTCTATGTTTTGAATCATTCCTGTGACACTAGTTTTGGATTCCGATGCTTCACTTCAGGTTTACTGTATCCCACTGACCTTCATATTGACGATGAAACACAGAAATTGCATCGGAATTAAATACAAAAGGCACAATGCCGACTTAAGTACAAGAAGACTGACTCTTCTAACTGTCTATATTTTGAACCATTCCAGTGACACTAGTTATAGATTCCGATGCTTCACTTCAGGTTTACTGCATCCCTTGGAACTTCTTATTGACGATGGAACACAGAAATAGCATCGGAATTAAATACAAAAGGCACAATGCCGGCTTCAGTACAAGACGTCTGACCCTTCTTACTATGTTTTGAACCATTACTGTGACACTAGTTACAGATTCCGATGCTGCACTCCAGGTTTACAGTATCCCTTGGACCTTCGTATTGACGATGAAACACAGAAATTGCATCGGAATTAAATACAAGAGGCACAATGCCGACTTAAGGACAAGAAGATTGACTCTTCTTATTGACTATGTTTTGAACCATTCCTGTGACACTAGTTATAGATTCTGATGCTTCACTTCAGGTTTACTGTTTCCCTCTGATCTTCCTATTGACGATGAAAAACAGAAATTGCATCGGAATTAAATACAAAAGGCACAATGCCGACTTAAGTACAAGAAGACTGACTCTTCTTACTGTCTATGTTTGAACCATTCCTGTGACACTAGTTATAGATTCCGATGCTTCACTTCAGGTTTACTGTATCCCTTAGACCTTCTTATTGACGATGAAACACAGAAATTGCGTCGGAATTAAATACAAAAGGCAAATGCCGACTAAAGTACACGAAGACTGACACTTCTTACTGTCTATGCTTTGAACCATTCCTGTGACAGAAGTCATAGATTCCGATGCTACACTCCAGGTTTACTGTATCCCTTGGACCTTCTCATTGACGATGAAACACAGAAATTGCATCGGAATTAAATACAGAATGCACAATGCCGACTTAAGGACAAGAAGACTAACTGTTCTTACTGACTATGTTTTGAACCATTCCAGTGACACTAGTTATAGATTCCGATGCTTCACTTCAGGATTACTGTATCACTCTGACCTTCTTAGTGATGATGAAACATAGAAATTGCATCGGAATAAGATACAAAAGGCACAATGCCGACTTAAGTACAGGAAGACTGTTTCTTCTCACTGTCTATGTTTTGAACCATTCCTGTGACACTAGTTATAGATTCCGATGCTTCACTTCAGGTTTACTGTATCCCTTAGACCTTCTTATTGACGATGAAACACAGAAATTGCGTCGGAATTAAATACAAAAGGAAAATGCCGACTAAAGTACACGAAGACTGACACTTCTTACTGTCTATGCTTTGAACCATTCCTGTGACACAAGTTATAGATTCCGATGCTACACTCCAGGTTTACTGTATCCCTTGGACCTTCTTATTGACGATGAAACACAGAAATTGCATCGGAATTTAATACAAAAGGCACAGTGCCTTCTTAAGGACAAGAAGACTAACTGTTCTTACTGACTATGATTTGAACTATTCCTGTGACACTAGTTATAGATTCCGATGCTTCACTTCAGGTTTATTGTATCCCTCTGACCTTCCTATTGACGACGAAACACAGAAATTGCATCGGAATTAAATACAAAAGGCACAATGCCGACTTAAGTACAAGAAAACTGACTCCTCTTACTGTCTATGATTTGAACCAATCCTGTGACACTAGTTTTAGATTCCGATGCTTCACTCCAGGTTTACTGTATCCCTTGGACCTTCTTATTGACGATGAAACACAGAAATTGAATCAGAATTAAATAGAAAAGTCACAATGCCGTCTTAAGTACAAGAAGACTGACTCTTCTTACTGACTATGTTTTGAACCATTCCTGTGACACTAGTTATAGATTCCGATGCTTCACTTCAGGTTTACTGTATACCTTGGACCTTCTTATTGACGATGAAACACAGAAATTGCATCGGATTTAAATACAAAAGGGACAATGCCGACTTAAGTACAAGAAGACTGACTCTTCCTACTGACTATGATTTGAATCATTCCTGTGACACTAGTTTTCGATTCCGATGCTTCACTTCATGTTTACTGTATCCCACTGACCTTCATATTGACGATGAAACACAGAAATTGTATCGGAATTAAATACAAAAGGCACAATGCGGACTTAAGGACAAGACGATTGACTCTTCATACTGACTATGTTTTGAACCATTCCTGTGACCCTAGTTATAGATTCCGATGCTTCACTCCAGGTTTACTGTTTCCCTCTGACTTTCCTATTGACGATGAAACACAGAAATTGCATCGGAATTAAATACAAAAGGCACAATGCCGACTTAAGGACAAGAAGACTGACTATTCATACTGTCTATATTTTGAACCATTCCAGTGACACTAGTTATAGATTCCGATGTTTCACTTCAGGTTTACTGTATGCCTTGGACCTTCTTATTGACGATGAAACACAGAAATTGCATCGGAAATAAATCCAAAAGCACAATGCCGACTTAAGTACAAGACGTCTGACTCTTCTTACTGTCTATGTTTTGAACCATTACTGTGACACTAGTTATAGATTCCGATGCTTCACTATAGGTTTACAGTATCCCTTGGACCCTCTTATTGACGATGAAACACAGAAATTGCATCGGAATTAAATACAAGAGGCACAATGCCGACTTAAGGACAAGAAGACTGACTCTTCTTACTGTCTATGTTTGAACCAGTCCTGTGACACTAGTTATAGATTCCGATGCTTCACTTCAGGTTTCCTGTATCCCTTTGACCTTCTTATTGCCGGTGAAACACAGAAATTGTATCGGAATTAAATACAAAAGGCACAATGCCGACTTAAGGACAAGACGATTGACTCTTCATACTGACTATGTTTTGAACCATTCCTGTGACACTAGTTATAGATTCCGATGCTTCACTTCAGGTTTCCTGTATCCCTTTGACCTTCTTATTGCCGGTGAAACACAGAAATTGTATCGGAATTAAATACGAAAGGCACAATGCCAACATATGAACAAGAAGACTGACTCTTCTTACTGACTATGTTTTGAACGATTCCTGTGACACTAGTTATAGATTCCGATGCTTCACTTTAGGTTTACTGTATCCCTCTGACCTTCTTATTGACGATGAAACACAGAAACTGCATCGAAATGAAGTAGAAAAGGCACAATTCTGACTTAAGTACAAGAAGGCTGACTCTTCTTACTGTCTATGATTCGAACCATTCCTATGACACTAGTTGTACATTCCGATGCTTCACTTCAGGTTCACTGTAACTCTTGGACCTTCTTATTGACGATGAAACACAGAAATTGCATCAGCATTAAATACAAAAGGCACAATTCCGACTTAAGGACAAGAAGACTGACTCTTCTTACTGACTATGTTTTGAACCATTCCTGTGACACTAGCTATAGATTCCGATGCTTCACATCTGGTATACTGTATCCCTCAGACCTTCTTATTGACGATGAAACACAGAAATTGCATCGGAATAAAATACAAAAGGCACAATGCCGACTTAAGTGCAAGAAGCTTGACTCTTCCTACTGTCTATGTTGTGAACCATTCCGTTGACACTATTTATAGATTCCGATGCTTCACGCCAGGTTTACTGTATCCCTTGGACCTTCTTATTAACGATGAAACACAGAAATTGCATCGGAATTAAATAGAAAAGGCACAATCAAGACTTAAGTACAAGAAGACTGACTCTTCTTACTGACTATGCTTTGAACCATTCCTGTGACACTAGTTATAGATTATAATGCTTCACTTATGTTTTACTGTATCCCTTGGACCTTCTTATTGACGATGAAACACAGAAATTGCATCGGAATTAAATAGAAAAGGCACAATGCCGACTTAAGTACAAGAAGACTGACTCTTCTTACTAACTATGTTTTGTACCATTCCTGTGACACTAGTTATAGATTCCGATGCTTCACTTCAGGTTTACTGTATACCTTGGACTTTCTTATTGACGATGAAACACAGAAATTGCATCGGAAATAAATCCAAAAGCACAATGGCGACTTAAGTACAAGACGTCTGACTCTTCTTACTGTCTATGTTTTGAACCATTACTGTGACACTAGTTATAGATTCCGATCCTTCACTTCAGGTTTCCTGCATCCCTCTGACCTTCTTATTGCCGGTGAAACACAGAAATTGCATCGGAATTAAATACGAAATGCACAATGCCAACTTAAGTACAGGAAGATTGACTCTTCTTACTGACTATGTTTTGAACCATTCCTGTGACACTAGTTATAGATTCCGATGCTTCACTTCAGGATTACTGTATCCCTCTGACCTTCTTAGTGTTGATGAAACATATAAATTGCATCGGAATAAGATACAAAAGGCACAATGTTTACTTAAGTACAGGAAGACTGACTCTTCTCACTGTCTATGTTTTGAATCATTCCTGTGACACTAGTTATAGATTCCGATGCTTCACTTCAGGTTTACTGTATCCCTTAGACCTTCTTATTGACGATGAAACACAGAAATTACGTCGGAATTAAATACAAAAGGCAAATGCCGACTAAAGTACACGATGACTGACACTTCTTACTGTCTATGGTTTGAACCATTCCTGTGACACATGTTACAGATTCCGATGCTACACTCCAGGTTTACTGTATTCCTTGGACCTTCTCATTGACGATGAAACACAGAAATTGCATCGGAATTAAATACAAAAGGCACAATGCCGACTTAAGGACAAGAAGACTAACTGTTCTTACTGACTATGTTTTGAACCATTCCTGTGACACTAGTTATAGTTTCCGATGCTTCACTTCATGTTTATTGTATCCCTCTGACCTTCCTATTGACGACGAAACACAGAAATTGCATCGGAATTAAATACAAATGGCACAATGCCGACTTAAGTACAAGAAGACTGACTCCTCTTACTGTCTATGATTTGAACCATTCCTGTGACACTAGTTTTAGATTCGGATGCTTCACTCCAGGTTTACTGTATCCCTTGGACCTTCTTATTGACGATGAAACACAGAAATTGAATTGGAATTAAATAGCAAAGTCACAATGCCGTCTTAAGTACAAGAAGACTGACTCTTCTTACTGACTATGTTTTGAACCATTCCTGTGACACTAGTTATAGATTCCGATGCTTCACTTCAGGTTTACTGTATACCTTGGACCTTCTTATTGACGATGAAACACAGAAATTGCATCGGATTTAAATACAAAAGGGACAATGCCGACTTAAGTACAAGAAGACTGACTCTTCCTACTGTCTATGATTTGAATCATTCCTGTGACACTAGTTTTGGATTCCGATGCTTCACTTCAGGTTCACTGTATCCCACTGACCTTCATATTGACGATGCAACACAGAAATTGCATCGGAATTAAATACAAAAGTCACAATGCCGACTTAAGGACAAGAAGACTGACTCTTCATACTGACTATGTTTGAACCATTCCTGTGACACTAGTTATAGATTCCGATGCTTCACTTCAGGTTTACTGTTTCCCTCTGACCTTCCTATTGACGATGAAACACAGAAATTGCATCGGAATTAAATACAAAAGGCACAATGCCGACTTAAGTACAAGAAGACTGACTCTTCTTACTGTCTATATTTTGAACCATTCCAGTGACACTAGTTATAGGTTCCGATGCTTCACTTCAGGTTTACTGTATGCCTTGGACCTTCTTATTGACGATGAACCACAGAAATTGCATCGGAATTAAATACAAGAGGCACAATGCCGACTTAAGGACAAGCAGATTGACTCTTCTTACTGACTATGTTTTGAACCATTCCTGTGACACTAGTTATAGATTCCGATGCTTCACTTCAGGTTTACTGTTTCCCTCTGACCTTCCTATTGACGGTGAAAAACAGAAATTGCATCGGAATTAAATACAAAAGGCACAATGCCGACTTAAGGACAAGAAGACTGACTCTTCTTACTGTCTATGTTTGAACCATTCCTGTGACACTAGTTATAGATTCCGATGCTTCACTTCAGGTTTCCTGCATCCCTCTGACCTTCTTATAGCCGGTGAAACACAGAAATTGCATCGGAATTGAATACGAAATGCACAATGCCAACTTAAGTACAAGAACATTGACTCTTCTTACTGACTATGTTTTGAACCATTCCTGTGACACTAGTCATAGATTCCGATGCTTCACTTCAGGATTACTGTATCCCTCTGACCTTCTTAGTGATGATGAAACATAGAAATTGCATCGGAATAAGATACAAAAGGCAGAATGCCGACTAAAGTACAGGAAGACTGACTCCTCTCACTGTCTATGTTTTGAACCATTCCTGTGACACTAGTTACAGATTCCGATGCTTCACTTCAGGTTTACTGTATCCCTCAGACCTTCTTATTGACGATGAAACACAGAAATTGCGTCGGAATTAAATACAAAAGGCAAATGCCGACTAAAGTACACGAAGACTGACACTTCTTACGGTCTATGCTTTGAACCATTCCTGAGACACAAGTTATAGATTCCGATGCTTCACTTCAGGTTTATTGTATCCCTCTGACCTTCCTATTGACGACGAAACACAGAAATTGCATCGGAATTAAATAAAAAAGGCACAATGCCGACTTAAGTACAAAAAAACTGACTCCTCTTACTGTCTATGATTTGAACCATTCCTGTGACACTAGTTTTAGATTCCGATGCTTCACTCCAGGTTTACTGTATCCCTTGGACCTTCTTATTGACGATGAAACACAGAAATTGAAACGGAATTACATAGAAAAGTTACAATGCCGTCTTAAGTACAAGAAGACAGACTCTCCTTACTGACTATGATTTGAACCATTCCTGTGACACTAGTTACAGATTCCGATGCTTCACTTCAGGTTTACTGAATACCTTGGACCTTCTTATTGACGATGAAACACAGAAATTGCATCGGATTTAAATACGAATGGGACAATGCCGACTTAAGTACAAGAAGAGTGACTCTTCCTACTGTCTATGTTTTGAATCATTCCTGTGACACTAGTTATAGATTCCGATGCTTCACTTCAGGATTACTGTTTCCCTCTGACCTTCCTATTGACGATGAAACACAGAAATTGCATCGGAATTTAATAAAAAAGGCACAATGCCGACTTAAGTACAAGAAGACTGACTCTTCTTACTGTCTATATTTTGAACCATTCCAGTGACACTAGTTATAGATTCTGATGCTTCACTTCAGGATTAATGTATGCCTTGGACCTTCTTATTGACGATGAAACACAGAAATTGCATCGGAAATAAATCCAAAAGGCACAATGCCGACTTAAGTACAAGACGTCCGACTCTTCTTACTGTCTACGTTTTGAACCATTACTGTGACACTAGTTATAGATTCCGATGCTTCAATATAGGTTTACAGTATCCCTTGGACCCTCTTATTGACGATGAAACACAGAAATTGCATCGGAATTAAATACAAGAGGCACAATGCCGACTTAAGGACAAGAAGATTGACTCTTCTTACTGACTATGTTTGAACCATTCCTGTGACACTAGTTATAGATTCCGATGCTTCACTTCAGGTTTACTGTTTCCCCCTGACCTTCCTTTTGACGATGAAGAACAGAAATTGCATCGGAATTAAATACAAAAGGCACAATATCGACTTAAGTACAAGAAGACTGACTCTCTTAATGTCTATGTTTGAACCATTCCTGTGACACTAGTTATAGATTCCGATGCTTCACCTCAGGTGTCCTGCATCCCTCCGACCTTCTTATTGCCGGTGAAACACAGAAATTGCATCGGAATTAAATACGAAATGCACAATGCCAACTTAAGTACAAGAAGATTGACTCTTCTTAATGACTATGCTTTGAACCATTCCTGTGACACTAGTTATAGATTCCGATGCTTCACTTCAGGATTACTGTATCCCTTTGACCTTCTTAGTGATGATGAAACATAGAAATTGCATCGGAATAAGATACAAAAGCACAATGCCGACTTAAGTACAGGAAGACTGACTCTTCTCACTGTCTATGATTTGAACCATTCCTGTGACACTAGTTATAGATTCCGATGCTTCACTTCAGGTTTACTGTACCCCTTAGACCTTCTTATTGACGATGAAACACAGAAATTGCGTCGGAATTAAATACAAAAGGCAAATGCCGACTAAAGTACACGAAGACTGACACTTCTTACTGTCTATGTTTTGAACCATTCCTGTGACACAAGTTATAGATTCCGATGCTACACTCCAGGTTTACTGTATCCCTTGGACCTTCTCATTGACGATGAAACACAGAAATTGCATCGGAATTAAATACAAAAGGCACAAAGCCGACTTAAGGACAAGAAGACTAACTGATCTTACTGACTATGTTTTGAACCATTCCTGTGACACTAGATATAGATTCCGATGCTTCACTTCAGGTTTATTGTATCCCTCTGACCTTCCTATTGACGTCGAAACACAGAAATTGCATCGGAATTAAATACAAAAGGCACAATGCTGACTTAAGTACAAGAAATCTGACTCCTCTTACTGTCTATGATTTGAACCATTCCTGTGACACTAGTTTTAGATTCCGATGCTTCACTCCAGGTTTACTGTATCCCTTGGACCTTCTATTGACGATGAAACACAGAAATTGAATCGGAATTAAATAAAAAAGTCACAATGTCGTCTTAAGTACAAGTAGACTGACTCTTCTTACTGACTATGTTTTGAACCATTCCTGTGACACTAGTTATAGATTCCGATTCTTCACTTCAGGTTTACTGTATACCTTGGACCTTCTTATTGACGATGAAACACAGAAATTGCATCGGATTTAAATACAAAAGGGACAATGCCGACTTAAGTACAAGAAGACTGACTCTTCCTACTGTCTATGTTTTGAATCATTCCTGTGACACTAGTTTTGGATTCCGATGCTTCACTTCAGGTTTACTGTATCCCACTGACCTTCATATTGCCGATGGAACACAGAAATTGCATCGGAATTAAATACAAAAGGCACAATGCCGACTTAAGGACAAGAAGACTGACTCTTCATACCGACTATGTTTTGAACCATTCCTGTGACACTAGTTATTGATTCCGACGCTTCACTTCAGGTTTACTGTTTCCCTCTGACCTTCCTATTGACGATGAAACACAGAAATTGCATTGGAATTAAATACAAAAGGCACAATGCCGACTTAACTACAAGAAGACTGACTCTTCTTACTGTCTATATTTTGAACCATTCCAGTGACACTAGTTATAGATTCCGATGCTTCACTTCAGGTTTACTGTATGCCTTGGACCTTCTTATTGACGATGAAACACTGAAATTGCATCGGAAATAAATCCAAAAGGCACAATGCCGACTTAAGTACAAGACGTCTGACTCTTCTTACTGTCTATGTTTGGAACCATTACTGTGACACTAGTTATAGATTCCGGTGCTTCACTATAGGTTTACAGAATCCCCTGGACCCTCTTATTGATGATGAAACACAGAAATTGCATCGGAATTAAATACAAGAGGCTCAATGTCGACTTAAGGACAAGAAGATTGACTCTTCTTACTGACTATGTTTTGAACCATTCCTGTGACACTAGTTATAGATTCCGATGCTTCACTTCAGGTTTACTGTTTCCCTCTGACCTTCCTATTGACGATGAAAAACAGAAATTGCATCGGAATTAAATACGAAATGCACAAGGCCAACTTAAGTACAAGAAGATTGACTCTTCTTACTGACTATGTTTTGAACCATTCCTGTGACACTAGTTATAGATTCCGATGCTTCACTTCAGGATTACTGTATCACTCTGACCTTCTTAGTGATGAATAAACATAGAAATTGCTTCGGAATAAGGTACAAAAGGCACAATGCCGACTTAAGTACAGGAAGACTGACTCTTCTCACTGTCTATGTTTTGAACCATTCCTGTGACACTAGTTATAGATTCCGATGCTTCACTTCAGGTTTACTGTATCCCTTAGACCTTCTTATTGACGATGAAACATAGAAATTGCATCGGATTTTAATACAAAAGGGACAATGCCGACCTAAGTACAAGAGGACTGACTCTTCCTACTGTCTATGATTTGAATCATTCCTGTGACACTAGCTTTCGATTCCGATGCTTCACTTCATGTTTACTGTATCCCACTGACCTTCATATTGACGATGAAACACAGAAATTGCATCGGAATTAAATACAAAAGGCACAATGCGGACTTAAGGACAAGACGATTGACTCTTCATACTGACTATGTTTTGAACCATTCCTGTGACCCTAGTTATAGATTCCGATGCCTCACTTCAGGTTTACTGTTTCCCTCTGACCTTCCTATTGACGATGAAACACAGAAATTGCATCGGAATTAAATACAAAAGGCACAATGCCGACTTAAGTACAAGAAGACTGACTCTTCTTACTGTCTATATTTTGAACCATTCCAGTGACACTAGTTATAGATTCCGTTGCTTCACTTCAGGTTTACTGTATGACTTGGACCTTCTTATTGACGATGAAACACTGATATTGCATCGGAAATAAATCCAAAAGGCACAATGCCGACTTAAGTACAAGACGTCTGACTCTTCTTACTGTCTATGTTTGGAACCATTACTGTGACACTAGTTATAGATTCAGATGCTTCACTATAGGTTTACAGAATCCCTTGGACCCTCTTATTGATGATGAAACACAGAAATTGCATCGGAATTAAATTCAAGAGGCTCAATGTCGACTTAAGGACAAGAAGATTGACTCTTCTTACTGACTATGTTTTGAACCATTCCTGTGACACTAGTTATAGATTCCGATGCTTCACTTCAGGTTTACTGTTTCCCTCTGACCTTCCTATTGACGATGAAAAACAGAAATTTCATCGGAATTAAATACGAAATGCACAAGGCCAACTTAAGTACAAGAAGATTGACTCTTCTTACTGACTATGTTTGAACCATTCCTGTGACACTAGTTATAGATTCCGATGCTTCACTTCAGGATTACTGTATCACTCTGACCTTCTTAGTGATGATGAAACATAGAAATTGCATCGGAATAAGGTACAAAAGGCACAATGCCGACTTAAGTACAGGAAGACTGACTCTTCTCACTGTCTATGTTTTGAACCATTCCTGTGACACTAGTTATAGATTCCGATGCTTCACTTCAGGTTTACTGTATCCCTTAGACCTTCTTATTGACGATGAAACACAGAAATTGCGTTGGAATTAAATACAAAAGGCAAATGCCGACTAAAGTACACGAAGACTGACACTTCTTACTGTCTATGTTTTGAACCATTCCTGTGACACAAGTTATAGATTCCGATGCTACACTCCAGGTTTACTGTATCCCTTGGACCTTCTCATTGACGATGAAACACAGAAATTGCATCGGAATTTAATACAAAAGGCACAATGCCTTCTTAAGGACAAGAAGACTAACTGTTCTTACTGACTATGTTTTGAACCATTCCTGTGACACTAGTTATAGATTCCGATGCTTCACTTCAGGTTTATTGTATCCCTCTGACCTTCTTATTGACGACGAAACACAGAAATTGCATCGGAATTAAATACAAAAGGCACAATGCCGACTTAAGTACTAGAAAACTGACTCCTCTTACTGTCTATGATTTGAACCATTCCAGTGACACTAGTTTTAGATTCCGATGCTTCACTCCAGGTTTACTGTATCCCTTATACCTTCTTATTGACGATGAAACACAGAAATTGAATTGGAATTAAATAGCAAAGTCACAATGCCGTCTTAAGTACAAGAAGACTGACTCTTCTTACTGACTATGTTTTGAACCATTCCTGTGACACTAGTTATAGATTCCGATGCTTCACTTCAGGTTTACTGTATACCTTGGACCTTCTTATTGACGATGAAACACAGAAATTGCATCGGATTTAAATACAAAAGGGACAATGCCGACTTAAGTACAAGAAGACTGACTCTTCCTACTGTCTATGATTTGAATCATTCCTGTGACACTAGTTTTGGATTCCGATGCTTCACTTCAGGTTCACTGTATCCCACTGACCTTCATATTGACGATGCAACACAGAAATTGCATCGGAATTAAATACAAAAGTCACAATGCCGACTTAAGGACAAGAAGACTGACTCTTCATACTGACTATGTTTGAACCATTCCTGTGACACTAGTTATAGATTCCGATGCTTCACTTCAGGTTTACTGTTTCCCTCTGACCTTCCTATTGACGATGAAACACAGAAATTGCATCGGAATTAAATACAAAAGGCACAATGCCGACTTAAGTACAAGAAGACTGACTCTTCTTACTGTCTATATTTTGAACCATTCCAGTGACACTAGTTATAGGTTCCGATGCTTCACTTCAGGTTTACTGTATGCCTTGGACCTTCTTATTGACGATGAACCACAGAAATTGCATCGGAATTAAATACAAGAGGCACAATGCCGACTTAAGGACAAGCAGATTGACTCTTCTTACTGACTATGTTTTGAACCATTCCTGTGACACTAGTTATAGATTCCGATGCTTCACTTCAGGTTTACTGTTTCCCTCTGACCTTCCTATTGACGGTGAAAAACAGAAATTGCATCGGAATTAAATACAAAAGGCACAATGCCGACTTAAGGACAAGAAGACTGACTCTTCTTACTGTCTATGTTTGAACCATTCCTGTGACACTAGTTATAGATTCCGATGCTTCACTTCAGGTTTCCTGCATCCCTCTGACCTTCTTATAGCCGGTGAAACACAGAAATTGCATCGGAATTGAATACGAAATGCACAATGCCAACTTAAGTACAAGAACATTGACTCTTCTTACTGACTATGTTTTGAACCATTCCTGTGACACTAGTCATAGATTCCGATGCTTCACTTCAGGATTACTGTATCCCTCTGACCTTCTTAGTGATGATGAAACATAGAAATTGCATCGGAATAAGATACAAAAGGCAGAATGCCGACTAAAGTACAGGAAGACTGACTCCTCTCACTGTCTATGTTTTGAACCATTCCTGTGACACTAGTTACAGATTCCGATGCTTCACTTCAGGTTTACTGTATCCCTCAGACCTTCTTATTGACGATGAAACACAGAAATTGCGTCGGAATTAAATACAAAAGGCAAATGCCGACTAAAGTACACGAAGACTGACACTTCTTACGGTCTATGCTTTGAACCATTCCTGAGACACAAGTTATAGATTCCGATGCTTCACTTCAGGTTTATTGTATCCCTCTGACCTTCCTATTGACGACGAAACACAGAAATTGCATCGGAATTAAATAAAAAAGGCACAATGCCGACTTAAGTACAAAAAAACTGACTCCTCTTACTGTCTATGATTTGAACCATTCCTGTGACACTAGTTTTAGATTCCGATGCTTCACTCCAGGTTTACTGTATCCCTTGGACCTTCTTATTGACGATGAAACACAGAAATTGAAACGGAATTACATAGAAAAGTTACAATGCCGTCTTAAGTACAAGAAGACAGACTCTCCTTACTGACTATGATTTGAACCATTCCTGTGACACTAGTTACAGATTCCGATGCTTCACTTCAGGTTTACTGAATACCTTGGACCTTCTTATTGACGATGAAACACAGAAATTGCATCGGATTTAAATACGAATGGGACAATGCCGACTTAAGTACAAGAAGAGTGACTCTTCCTACTGTCTATGTTTTGAATCATTCCTGTGACACTAGTTATAGATTCCGATGCTTCACTTCAGGATTACTGTTTCCCTCTGACCTTCCTATTGACGATGAAACACAGAAATTGCATCGGAATTTAATAAAAAAGGCACAATGCCGACTTAAGTACAAGAAGACTGACTCTTCTTACTGTCTATATTTTGAACCATTCCAGTGACACTAGTTATAGATTCTGATGCTTCACTTCAGGATTAATGTATGCCTTGGACCTTCTTATTGACGATGAAACACAGAAATTGCATCGGAAATAAATCCAAAAGGCACAATGCCGACTTAAGTACAAGACGTCCGACTCTTCTTACTGTCTACGTTTTGAACCATTACTGTGACACTAGTTATAGATTCCGATGCTTCAATATAGGTTTACAGTATCCCTTGGACCCTCTTATTGACGATGAAACACAGAAATTGCATCGGAATTAAATACAAGAGGCACAATGCCGACTTAAGGACAAGAAGATTGACTCTTCTTACTGACTATGTTTGAACCATTCCTGTGACACTAGTTATAGATTCCGATGCTTCACTTCAGGTTTACTGTTTCCCCCTGACCTTCCTTTTGACGATGAAGAACAGAAATTGCATCGGAATTAAATACAAAAGGCACAATATCGACTTAAGTACAAGAAGACTGACTCTCTTAATGTCTATGTTTGAACCATTCCTGTGACACTAGTTATAGATTCCGATGCTTCACCTCAGGTGTCCTGCATCCCTCCGACCTTCTTATTGCCGGTGAAACACAGAAATTGCATCGGAATTAAATACGAAATGCACAATGCCAACTTAAGTACAAGAAGATTGACTCTTCTTAATGACTATGCTTTGAACCATTCCTGTGACACTAGTTATAGATTCCGATGCTTCACTTCAGGATTACTGTATCCCTTTGACCTTCTTAGTGATGATGAAACATAGAAATTGCATCGGAATAAGATACAAAAGCACAATGCCGACTTAAGTACAGGAAGACTGACTCTTCTCACTGTCTATGATTTGAACCATTCCTGTGACACTAGTTATAGATTCCGATGCTTCACTTCAGGTTTACTGTACCCCTTAGACCTTCTTATTGACGATGAAACACAGAAATTGCGTCGGAATTAAATACAAAAGGCAAATGCCGACTAAAGTACACGAAGACTGACACTTCTTACTGTCTATGTTTTGAACCATTCCTGTGACACAAGTTATAGATTCCGATGCTACACTCCAGGTTTACTGTATCCCTTGGACCTTCTCATTGACGATGAAACACAGAAATTGCATCGGAATTAAATACAAAAGGCACAAAGCCGACTTAAGGACAAGAAGACTAACTGATCTTACTGACTATGTTTTGAACCATTCCTGTGACACTAGATATAGATTCCGATGCTTCACTTCAGGTTTATTGTATCCCTCTGACCTTCCTATTGACGTCGAAACACAGAAATTGCATCGGAATTAAATACAAAAGGCACAATGCTGACTTAAGTACAAGAAATCTGACTCCTCTTACTGTCTATGATTTGAACCATTCCTGTGACACTAGTTTTAGATTCCGATGCTTCACTCCAGGTTTACTGTATCCCTTGGACCTTCTATTGACGATGAAACACAGAAATTGAATCGGAATTAAATAAAAAAGTCACAATGTCGTCTTAAGTACAAGTAGACTGACTCTTCTTACTGACTATGTTTTGAACCATTCCTGTGACACTAGTTATAGATTCCGATTCTTCACTTCAGGTTTACTGTATACCTTGGACCTTCTTATTGACGATGAAACACAGAAATTGCATCGGATTTAAATACAAAAGGGACAATGCCGACTTAAGTACAAGAAGACTGACTCTTCCTACTGTCTATGTTTTGAATCATTCCTGTGACACTAGTTTTGGATTCCGATGCTTCACTTCAGGTTTACTGTATCCCACTGACCTTCATATTGCCGATGGAACACAGAAATTGCATCGGAATTAAATACAAAAGGCACAATGCCGACTTAAGGACAAGAAGACTGACTCTTCATACCGACTATGTTTTGAACCATTCCTGTGACACTAGTTATTGATTCCGACGCTTCACTTCAGGTTTACTGTTTCCCTCTGACCTTCCTATTGACGATGAAACACAGAAATTGCATTGGAATTAAATACAAAAGGCACAATGCCGACTTAACTACAAGAAGACTGACTCTTCTTACTGTCTATATTTTGAACCATTCCAGTGACACTAGTTATAGATTCCGATGCTTCACTTCAGGTTTACTGTATGCCTTGGACCTTCTTATTGACGATGAAACACTGAAATTGCATCGGAAATAAATCCAAAAGGCACAATGCCGACTTAAGTACAAGACGTCTGACTCTTCTTACTGTCTATGTTTGGAACCATTACTGTGACACTAGTTATAGATTCCGGTGCTTCACTATAGGTTTACAGAATCCCCTGGACCCTCTTATTGATGATGAAACACAGAAATTGCATCGGAATTAAATACAAGAGGCTCAATGTCGACTTAAGGACAAGAAGATTGACTCTTCTTACTGACTATGTTTTGAACCATTCCTGTGACACTAGTTATAGATTCCGATGCTTCACTTCAGGTTTACTGTTTCCCTCTGACCTTCCTATTGACGATGAAAAACAGAAATTGCATCGGAATTAAATACGAAATGCACAAGGCCAACTTAAGTACAAGAAGATTGACTCTTCTTACTGACTATGTTTTGAACCATTCCTGTGACACTAGTTATAGATTCCGATGCTTCACTTCAGGATTACTGTATCACTCTGACCTTCTTAGTGATGAATAAACATAGAAATTGCTTCGGAATAAGGTACAAAAGGCACAATGCCGACTTAAGTACAGGAAGACTGACTCTTCTCACTGTCTATGTTTTGAACCATTCCTGTGACACTAGTTATAGATTCCGATGCTTCACTTCAGGTTTACTGTATCCCTTAGACCTTCTTATTGACGATGAAACATAGAAATTGCATCGGATTTTAATACAAAAGGGACAATGCCGACCTAAGTACAAGAGGACTGACTCTTCCTACTGTCTATGATTTGAATCATTCCTGTGACACTAGCTTTCGATTCCGATGCTTCACTTCATGTTTACTGTATCCCACTGACCTTCATATTGACGATGAAACACAGAAATTGCATCGGAATTAAATACAAAAGGCACAATGCGGACTTAAGGACAAGACGATTGACTCTTCATACTGACTATGTTTTGAACCATTCCTGTGACCCTAGTTATAGATTCCGATGCCTCACTTCAGGTTTACTGTTTCCCTCTGACCTTCCTATTGACGATGAAACACAGAAATTGCATCGGAATTAAATACAAAAGGCACAATGCCGACTTAAGTACAAGAAGACTGACTCTTCTTACTGTCTATATTTTGAACCATTCCAGTGACACTAGTTATAGATTCCGTTGCTTCACTTCAGGTTTACTGTATGACTTGGACCTTCTTATTGACGATGAAACACTGATATTGCATCGGAAATAAATCCAAAAGGCACAATGCCGACTTAAGTACAAGACGTCTGACTCTTCTTACTGTCTATGTTTGGAACCATTACTGTGACACTAGTTATAGATTCAGATGCTTCACTATAGGTTTACAGAATCCCTTGGACCCTCTTATTGATGATGAAACACAGAAATTGCATCGGAATTAAATTCAAGAGGCTCAATGTCGACTTAAGGACAAGAAGATTGACTCTTCTTACTGACTATGTTTTGAACCATTCCTGTGACACTAGTTATAGATTCCGATGCTTCACTTCAGGTTTACTGTTTCCCTCTGACCTTCCTATTGACGATGAAAAACAGAAATTTCATCGGAATTAAATACGAAATGCACAAGGCCAACTTAAGTACAAGAAGATTGACTCTTCTTACTGACTATGTTTGAACCATTCCTGTGACACTAG
This sequence comes from Schistocerca piceifrons, assembly GCF_021461385.2. NCBI lineage: Eukaryota > Metazoa > Arthropoda > Insecta > Orthoptera > Acrididae > Schistocerca > Schistocerca piceifrons. Next base: position 167,935 of record NW_025728024.1, on the reverse strand, counting down.
TTATAGATTCCGATGCTTCACTTCAGGATTACTGTATCACTCTGACCTTCTTAGTGATGATGAAACATAGAAATTGCATCGGAATAAGGTACAAAAGGCACAATGCCGACTTAAGTACAGGAAGACTGACTCTTCTCACTGTCTATGTTTTGAACCATTCCTGTGACACTAGTTATAGATTCCGATGCTTCACTTCAGGTTTACTGTATCCCTTAGACCTTCTTATTGACGATGAAACACAGAAATTGCGTTGGAATTAAATACAAAAGGCAAATGCCGACTAAAGTACACGAAGACTGACACTTCTTACTGTCTATGTTTTGAACCATTCCTGTGACACAAGTTATAGATTCCGATGCTACACTCCAGGTTTACTGTATCCCTTGGACCTTCTCATTGACGATGAAACACAGAAATTGCATCGGAATTTAATACAAAAGGCACAATGCCTTCTTAAGGACAAGAAGACTAACTGTTCTTACTGACTATGTTTTGAACCATTCCTGTGACACTAGTTATAGATTCCGATGCTTCACTTCAGGTTTATTGTATCCCTCTGACCTTCTTATTGACGACGAAACACAGAAATTGCATCGGAATTAAATACAAAAGGCACAATGCCGACTTAAGTACTAGAAAACTGACTCCTCTTACTGTCTATGATTTGAACCATTCCAGTGACACTAGTTTTAGATTCCGATGCTTCACTCCAGGTTTACTGTATCCCTTATACCTTCTTATTGACGATGAAACACAGAAATTGAATCGGAATTAAATAGAAAAGTCACAATGCCGTCTTAAGTACAAGAAGACTGACTCTTCTTACTGACTATGTTTTGAACCATTCCTGTGACCCTAGTTATAGATTCCGATGCTTCACGTCAGGTTTACTGTCTCCTTCTGACCTTCCTATTGACGATGAAACACAGAAATTGCATCGGAATTAAATACAAAAGGCACAATGCCGACTTAAGTACAAGAAGACTGACTCTTCTTACTGTCTATATTTTGAACCATTCCAGTGACACTAGTTATAGATTCCGATGCTTCACTTCAGGTTTACTGTATGCCTTGGACCTTCTTATTGACGATGAAACACAGAAATTGCATCGGAAATAAATCCAAAAGGCACAATGTCGACTTAAGTACAAGACGTCTGACTCTTCTTACTGTCTATGTTTTGAACCATTACTGTGACACTAGTTATAGATTCCGATGCTTCACTATAGGTTTACAGTATCCCTTGGACCCTCATATTGACGATGAAACACAGAAATTGCATCGGAATTAAATACAAGAGGCACAATGCCGACTTAAGGACAAGAAGACTGACTCTTCTTACTGTCTATGTTTGAACCAGACCTGTGACACTAGTTATAGATTCCGATGCTTCACTTCAGGTTTCCTGTATCCCTTTGACCTTCTTATTGCCGGTGAAACACAGAAATTGTATCGGAATTAAATACAAAAGGCACAATGCCGACTTAAGGACAAGACGATTGACTCTTCATGCTGACTATGTTTTGAACCATTCCTGTGACACTATTTATAGATTCCGATGCTTCACTTCAGGTTTCCTGTATCCCTTTGACCCTCTTATTGCCGGTGAAATACAGAAATTGTATCGGAATTAAATACGAAAGGCACAATGCCAACTTATGAACAAGAAGACTGACTCTTCTTACTGACTATGTTTTGAACGATTCATGTGACACTAGTTATAGATTCCGATGCTTCACTTCAGGTTTACTGTATCCTTCTGACCTTCTTATTGACGATGAAAAACAGAAACTGCATCGAAATGAAGTAGAAAAGGCACAATTCCGACTTAAGTACAAGAAGGCTGACTCTTCTTACTGTCTATGATTTAAACCATTCCTATGACACTAGTTGCACATTCCGATGCTTCACTTCAGGTTCACTGTAACTCTTGGACCTTCTTATTGACGATGAAACACAGAAATTGCATCAGCATTAAATACAAAAGGCAAAATTCCGACTTAAGGACAAGAAGACTGACTCTTCTTACTGACTATGTTTTGAACCATTCCTGTGACACTAGCTATAGATTCCGATGCTTCACATCTGGTATACTGTATCCCTCAGACCTTCTTGTTGACGATGAAACACAGAAATTGCATCGGAATTAAATACAAAAGGCACAATGCCGACTTAAGTGCAAGAAGCTTGACTCTTCCTACTGTCTATGTTGTGAACCATTCCATTGACACTATTTATAGATTCCGATGCTTCACGCCAGGTTTACTGTATCCCTTGGACCTTCTTATTAACGATGAAACACAGAAATTGCATCGGAATTAAATAGAAAAGGCACAATGAAGACTTAAGTACAAGAAGACTGACTCTTCTTACTGACTATGTTTTGAACCATTCCTGTGACACTAGTTATAGATTATAATGCTTCACTTAAGTTTTACTGTATCCCTTGGACCTTCTTATTGACGATGAAACACAGAAATTGCATCGGAATTAAATAGAAAAGGCACAATGCCGACTTAAGTACAAGAAGACTGACTCTTCTTACTAACTATGGTTTGTACCATTCCTGTGACACTAGTTATAGATTCCGATGCTTCACTTCAGGTTTACTGTATACCTTGGACTTTCTTATTGACGATGAAACACAGAAATTGCATCGGAAATAAATCCAAAAGCACAATGCCGACTTAAGTACAAGACGTCTGACTCTTCTTACTGTCTATGTTTTGGACCATTACTGTTACACTTGATATAGATTCCGATGCTTCACTCCAGGTTTAAAGTATCCCTTGGACCCTCTTATTGACGATGAAACACAGAAATTGCGTCGGAATTAAATACAAAAGGCACAATGCCGACTTAAGGACAAGAAGACTGACTGTCGTTACTGACTATGTTTCAACCATTCCTGTGACACTAGTTATAGATTCCGATGCTTCACTTCAGGTTTATTGTATCCCTCTGACCTTCTTATTGACGATGAAACACAGAAATTGCATCGGAAGTAAATAGAAAAGGCACAATGTCGACTTAAGTACAAGAAGGCTGACTCTTCTTACTGTCTATGTTTTGAACCATTCCTGTGACACAAGTTATAGATTCCGATGCTACAGTCCAGGTTTACTGTATCCCTTGGACCTTCGTATTGACGATGAAACACAGAAATTGCATCGGAATTAAGTACAAAAAGCACAATGTCGACTTAAGTACAAGAAGACTGACACTTCTTACTGTCTATATTGTGAACCATTCCAGTGACACTAGTTATAGATTCCGATGCTACACTTAAGGTTTACTGCATGCCTTGGACCTTCTTATTGACGATGAAACACAGAAATTGCATCGGAATTAAATACAAAAGGCACAATGCCGGCTTCAGTACAAGACGTCTGACCCTTCTTACAGTCTATGTTTTGAACCATTACTGTGACACTAGTTATAGATTCCGATGCTTCACTCCAGGTTTACAGTATCCCTTGGACCCTCTTATGAGAATGAAACACAGAAATTGCATCGCAATTAAATACAAGAGTCACAATGCCGACTTAAGGACAAGAAGCCTGACTCTTGTTACTGACTATGTTTTGAACCATTCCTGTGACACTAGTTATAGATTCCGATGCTTCACTTCATGTTTACTGTACACCTTGGACCTTCTTATTGACGATGAAACACAGAAATTGCATCGGATTTAAATCCAAAAGGGACAATGCCGACTTAAGTACAAGAAAACTGACTCTTCCTACTGTCTATGTTTTGAATCATTCCTGTGACACTAGTTTTGGATTCCGATGCTTCACTTCAGGTTTACTGTATCCCACTGACCTTCATATTGACGATGAAACACAGAAATTGCATCGGAATTAAATACAAAAGGCACAATGCCGACTTAAGTACAAGAAGACTGACTCTTCTTACTGTCTATATTTTGAACCATTCCAGTGACACTAGTTATAGATTCCGATGCTTCACTTCAGGTTTACTGCATCCCTTGGAACTTCTTACTGACGATGAAACACAGAAATAGCATCGGAATTAAATACAAAAGGCACAATGTCGGCTTCAGTACAAGACGTCTGACCCTTCTTACTATGTTTTGAACCATTACTGTGACACTAGTTACAGATTCCGATGCTGCACTCCAGGTTTACAGTATCCCTTGGACCTTCGTATTGACGATGAAACACAGAAATTGCATCGGAATTAAATACAAGAGGCACAATGCCGACTTAAGGACAAGAAGATTGACTCTTCTTATTGACTATGTTTTGAACCATTCCTGTGACACTAGTTATAGATTCTGATGCTTCACTTCAGGTTTACTGTTTCCCTCTGATCTTCCTATTGACGATGAAAAACAGAAATTGCATCGGAATTAAATACAAAAGGCACAATGCCGACTTAAGTACAAGAAGACTGACTCTTCTTACTGTCTATGTTTGAACCATTCCTGTGACACTAGTTATAGATTCCGATGCTTCACTTCAGGTTTACTGCATCCCTTAGACCTTCTTATTGACGATGAAACACAGAAATTGCGTCGGAATTAAATACAAAAGGCAAATGCCGACTAAAGTACACGAAGACTGACACTTCTTACTGTCTATGCTTTGAACCATTCCTGTGACAGAAGTCATAGATTCCGATGCTACACTCCAGGTTTACTGTATCCCTTGGACCTTCTCATTGACGATGAAACACAGAAATTGCATCGGAATTAAATACAGAATGCACAATGCCGACTTAAGGACAAGAAGACTAACTGTTCTTACTGACTATGTTTTGAACCATTCCAGTGACACTAGTTATAGATTCCTATGCTTCACTTCAGGATTACTGTATCACTCTGACCTTCTTAGTGATGATGAAACATAGAAATTGCATCGGAATAAGATACAAAAGGCACAATGCCGACTTAAGTACAGGGAGACTGACTCTTCTCACTGTCTATGTTTTGAACCATTCCTGTGACACTAGTTATAGATTCCGATGCTTCACTTCAGGTTTATTGTATCCCTCTGACCTTCCTATTGACGACGAAACACAGATATTGCATCGGAATTAAATACAAAAGGCACAATGCCGACTTAAGTACAAGAAAACTGACTCCTCTTACTGTCTATGATTTGAACCATTCCTGTGACACTAGTTTTAGATTCCGATGCTTCACTCCAGGTTTACTGTATCCCTTGGACCTTCTTATTGACGATGAAACACAGAAATTGAAACAGAATTAAATAGAAAAGTCACAATGCCGTCTTAAGTACAAGAAGACTGACTCTTCTTACTGACTATGTTTTGAACCATTCCTGTGACACTAGTTATAGATTCCGATGCTTCACTTCAGGTTTACTGTATACCTTGGACCTTCGTATTGACGATGAAACACAGAAACTTGCATCGGATTTAAATACAAAAGGGACAATGCCGACTTAAGTACAAGAAGACTGACTCTTCCTACTGACTATGATTTGAATCATTCCTGTGACACTAGTTTTCGATTCCGATGCTTCACTTCATGTTTACTGTATCCCACTGACCTTCATATTGACGATGAAACACAGAAATTGTATCGGAATTAAATACAAAAGGCACAATGCGGACTTAAGGACAAGACGATTGACTCTTCATACTGACTATGTTTTGAACCATTCCTGTGACCCTAGTTATAGATTCCGATGCTTCACTCCAGGTTTACTGTTTCCCTCTGACCTTCCTATTGACGATGAAACACAGAAATTGCATCGGAATTAAATACAAAAGGCACAATGCCGACTTAAGGACAAGAAGACTGACTCTTCATACTGTCTATATTTTGATCCATTCCAGTGACACTAGTTATAGATTCCGATGTTTCACTTCAGGTTTACTGTATGCCTTGGACCTTCTTATTGACGATGAAACACAGAAATTGCATCGGAAATAAATCCAAAAACACAATGCCGACTTAAGTACAAGACGTCTGACTCTTCTTACTGTCTATGTTTTGAACCATTACTGTGACACTAGTTATAGATTCCGATGCTTCACTATAGGTTTACAGTATCCCTTGGACCCTCTTATTGACGATGAAACACAGAAATTGCATCGGAATTAAATACAAGAGGCACAATGCCGACTTAAGGACAAGAAGACTGACTCTTCTTACTGTCTATGTTTGAACCAGTCCTGTGACACTAGTTATAGATTCCGATGCTTCACTTCAGGTTTCCTGTATCCCTTTGACCTTCTTATTGCCGGTGAAACACAGAAATTGTATCGGAATTAAATACAAAAGGCACAATGCCGACTTAAGGACAAGACGATTGACTCTTCATACTGACTATGTTTTGAACCATTCCTGTGACACTAGTTATAGATTCCGATGCTTCACTTCAGGTTTCCTGTATCCCTTTGACCTTCTTATTGCCGGTGAAACACAGAAATTGTATCGGAATTAAATACGAAAGGCACAATGCCAACATATGAACAAGAAGACTGACTCTTCTTACTGACTATGTTTTGAACGATTCCTGTGACACTAGTTATAGATTCCGATGCTTCACTTTAGGTTTACTGTATCCCTCTGACCTTCTTATTGACGATGAAACACAGAAACTGCATCGAAATGAAGTAGAAAAGGCACAATTCCGACTTAAGTACAAGAAGGCTGACTCTTCTTACTGTCTATGATTCGAACCATTCCTATGACACTAGTTGTACATTCCGATGCTTCACTTCAGGTTCACTGTAACTCTTGGACCTTCTTATTGACGATGAAACACAGAAATTGCATCAGCATTAAATACAAAAGGCACAATTCCGACTTAAGGACAAGAAGACTGACTCTTCTTACTGACTATGTTTTGAACCATTCCTGTGACACTAGCTATAGATTCCGATGCTTCACATCTGGTATACTGTATCCCTCAGACCTTCTTATTGACGATGAAACACAGAAATTGCATCGGAATAAAATACAAAAGGCACAATGCCGACTTAAGTGCAAGAAGCTTGACTCTTCCTACTGTCTATGTTGTGAACCATTCCATTGACACTATTTATAGATTCCGATGCTTCACGCCAGGTTTACTGTATCCCTTGGACCTTCTTATTAACGATGAAACACAGAAATTGCATCGGAATTAAATAGAAAAGGCACAATCAAGACTTAAGTACAAGAAGACTGACTCTTCTTACTGACTATGCTTTGAACCATTCCTGTGACACTAGTTATAGATTATAATGCTTCACTTATGTTTTACTGTATCCCTTGGACCTTCTTATTGACGATGAAACACAGAAATTGCATCGGAATTAAATAGAAAAGGCACAATGCCGACTTAAGTACAAGAAGACTGACTCTTCTTACTAACTATGTTTTGTACCATTCCTGTGACACTAGTTATAGATTCCGATGCTTCACTTCAGGTTTACTGTATACCTTGGACTTTCTTATTGACGATGAAACACAGAAATTGCATCGGAAATAAATCCAAAAGCACAATGGCGACTTAAGTACAAGACGTCTGATTCTTCTTACTGTCTATGTTTTGAACCATTACTGTTACACTAGTTATAGATTCCGATGCTTCACTCCAGGTTTACAGTATCCCTTGGACCCTCTTATTGACGATGAAATACAGAAATTGCGTCGGAATTAAATACAAAAGGCACAATGCCGACTTAAGGACAAGATGACTGACTGTCGTTACTGACTATGTTTCAACCATTCCTGTGACACTAGTTATAGATTCGGATGCTTCACTTCAGGTTTATTGTATCCCTCTGACCTTCTTATTGACGATGAAACACAGAAATTGCATCGGAAGTAAATAGAAAAGGCACAATGTTGACTTAAGGACAAGAAGACTGACTCTTCATACTGACTATGTTTTGAACCATTCCTGTGACACTAGTTATAGATTCCGATGCTTCACTTCAGGTTTACTGTTTCCCTCTGACCTTCCTATTGACGATGAAACACAGAAATTGCATCGGAATCAAAAACAAAAGGCACAATGCCGACTTAAGTACAAGAAGACTGACTCTTCTTACTGTCTATATTTTGAACCATTCCAGTGACACTAGTTATAGATTCCGATGCTTCACTTAAGCTTTACTGCATGCCTTGGACCTTCTTATTGACCATGAAACACAGAAATTGCATCGGAATTAAATACAAAAGGCACAATGCCGGCTTCAGTACAAGACGTCTGACCCTTCTTACTGTCTATGTTTTGAACCATTACTGTGACACTAGTTATAGATTCCGATGCTTCACTCCAGGTTTACAGTATCCCTTGGACCCTCTTATGAGAATGAAACACAGAAATTGCATCGGAATTAAATACAAGAGTCACAATGCCGACTTATGGACAAGAAGATAGACTCTTCTTACTGACTTTGTTTTGAACCATTCCTGTGACACTAGTTATAGATTCCGATGCTTCACTTCATGTTTACTGTATACCTTGGACCTTCTTATTGACGATGAAACACAGAAATTGCATCGGATTAAAATCCAAAAGGGACAATGCCGACTTAAGTACAAGAAGACTGACTCTTCCTACTGTCTATGTTTTGAATCATTCCTGTGACACTAGTTTTGGATTCCGATGCTTCACTTCAGGTTTACTGTATCCCACTGACATTCATATTGACGATGAAACACAGAAATTGCGTCGGAATTAAATACAAAAGGCACAATCCCGACTTAAGGACAAGAAGACTGACTCTTCATACTGACTATGTTTTGAACCATTCCTGTGACACTAGTTATAGATTCCGATGCTTCACTTCAGGTTTACTGTTTCCCTCTGACCTTCCTATTGACGATGAAACGCAGAAATTGCATCGGAATTAAAAACAAAAGACACAATGCCGACTTAAGTACAAGAAGACTGACTCTTCTTACTGTCTATATTTTGAACCATTCCAGTGACACTAGTTATCGATTCCGATGCTTCACTTCAGGTTTACTGCATCCCTTGGACCTTCTTATTGACGATGAAACACAGAAATAGCATCGGAATTAAATACAAAAGGCACAATGCCGGCTTCGGTACAAGACGTCTGACCCTTCTTACTATGTTTTGAACCATTACTGTGACACTAGTTATAGATTCCGATGCTTCACTCCAGGTTTACAGTATCCCTTGGACCTTCGTATTGACGATGAAACACAGAAATTGCATCGGAATTAAATACAAGAGGCACAATGCCGACTTAAGGACAAGAAGATTGACTCTTCTTATTGACTATGTTTTGAACCATTCCTGTGACACTAGTTATAGATTCTGATGCTTCACTACAGGTTTACTGTTTCCCTCTGATCTTCCTATTGACGATGAGAAACAGAAATTGCATCGGAATTAAATACAAAAGGCACAATGCCGACTTAAGAACAAGAAGACTAACTGTTCTTACTGACGATGTTTTGAACCATTCCTGTGACACCAGTTATAGTTTCCGATGCTTCACTTCAGGTTTATTGTATCTCTCTGAACTTCCTATTGACGACGAAACACAGAAATTGCATCGGAATTAAATACAAAAGGCACAATGCCGACTTAAGTACAAGAAGACTGACTCTTCTTACTGACTATGTTTTGAACCATTCTGTGGCACTAGTTATAGATTCCGATGCTTCACTTCAGGTTTACTGTATACCTTGGACCTTCTTATTGACGATGAAACACAGAAATTGCATCGGATTTAAATACAAAAGGGACAATGCCGACTTAAGTACAAGAAGACTGACTCTTCCTACTGTCTATGTTTTGAATCATTCCTGTGACACTAGTTTTGGATTCCGATGCTTCACTTCAGGTTTACTGTATCACACTGACCTTCATATTGACGATGAAACACAGAAATTGCATCGGAAATAAATACAAAAGGCACAATGCCGATTTAAGGACAAGAAGACTGACTCTTCATACTGACTATGTTTTGAACCATTCCTGTGACACTAGTTATAGATTCCGATGCTTCACTTCAGGTTTTCTGCTTCCCTCTGACCTTCCTATTGACGATGAAACACAGAAATTGCATCGGAATTAAATATAAAAGGCAGAATGCCGACTTAAGTACAAGAAGACTGACTCTTCTTACTGTCTATACTTTGAACCATTCCAGTGACACTAGTTATAGATTCCGATGCTTCACTTCAGGTTTACTGTATGCCTTGGACCTTCTTATTGACGATGAAACACAGAAATTGCATCGGAAATAAATCCAAAAGGCACAATGCCGACTTAAGTTCAAGACGTCTGACTCTTCTTACTGTCTATGTTTTGAACCATTACTGTGACACTAGTTATAGATTCCGATGCTTCACTATAGGTTTACAGTATCTCTTGGACGCTCTTATTGACGATGAAACACAGAAATTGCATCGGAATTAAATACAAGAGGCACAATGGCGACTTAAGTACAAGAAGATTGACTCTTCTTACTGACTATGTTTTGAACCATTCCTGTGACACTAGTTATAGATTCCGATGCTTCACTTCAGGATTACTGTATCCCTCTAACCTTCTTAGTGATGATGAAACATAGAAATTGCATCGGAATAAGATGCAAAAGGCACAATGCCGACTTAAGTAAAGGAAGACTGACTCTTCTCACTGTCTATGTTTTGAACCATTCCTGTGACACTAGTTATAGATTCCGATGCTCACTTCAGGTTTACTGTATCCCTTATACCTTCTTATTGACGATAAAACACAGAAATTGTGTCGGAATTAAATACAAACTGGAAATGCCGACTAAAGTACACGAAGACTGACACTTCTTACTGTCTATGTTTTGAACCATTCCTGTGACACAAGTTATAGATTCCGATGCTACACTCCAGGTTTACTGTATCCCTTGGACCTTCTCATTGACGATGAAACACAGAAATTGCATAGGTATTAAATACAAAAGTCACAATGCCGACTTATGGACAAGAAGACTAACTGTTCTTACTGACTATGTTTTGAACCATTCCTGTGACACTAGTTATAGATTCCGATGCTTCACTTCAGGTTTATTGTATCCCTCTGACCTTCCTATTGACGTCGAAACACAGAAATTGCATCGGAATTAAATACAAAAGGCACAATGCCGATTTAAGTACAAGAGGACTGACTCCTCTTACTGTCTATGATATGAACCATTCCTGTGACACTAGTTTTAGATTCCGATGCTTCACTCCAGGTTTACTGTATCCCTTGGACCTACTTATTGACGATGAAACACAGAAATTGAATCGGAATTAAATAGAAAAGTCATAATGCCGTCTTAAGTACAAGCAGACTAACTCTTCTTACTGACTATGTTTTGAACCATTCCTGTGACACTAGTTACAGATTCCGATGCTTCACTTCTGGTTTACTGTATACCTTGGACCTTCTTATTGACGATGAAACACAGAAATTGCATCGGATTTAAATACAAAAGGGACAACGCCGACTTAAGTACAAGAAGACTGACTCTTCCTACTGTCTATGTTTTGAATCATACCTGTGACACTAGTTTTGGATTCCGATGCTTCACTTCAAGGTTTACTGTATCTCACTGACCTTCATATTGACGATGAAACACAGAAATTGCATCGGAATTAAATACAAAAGGCACAATGCCGACTTAAGGACAAGAAGACTGACTCTTCATACTGACTATGTTTGAACCATTCCTGTGACACTAGTTATAGATTCCGATGCTTCACTTCAGGTTTACTGTTTCCCTCTGACCTTCCTATTGACGATGAAACACAGATATTGCGTCAGAATTAAATACAAAAGGCACAATGCCGACTTAAGTACAAGAAGACTGACTCTTCTTACTGTCTATATTTTGAACCATTCCCGTGACACTAGTTATAGATTCCGATGCTTCACTTCAGGTTTACTGTATGCCTTGGACCTTCTGATTGACGATGAAACACTGAAATTGCATCGGAAATAAATCCAAAAGGCACAATGCGGACTTAAGTACAAGACGTCTGACTCTTCTTACTGTCTATGTTTTGAACCATTACTGTGACACTAGTTATAGATTCCGATGCTTCACTATAGGTTTACAGTATCCCTTGTACTTTCTTTTTGACGATGAAACACAGATATTGCATCGGAATTAAATACAAGAGGCAATATACCGACTTAAGTACAAGAAGATTGACTCTTCTTACTGACTATGTTTTGAACCATTCCTGTGACACTAGTTATAGATTCCGATGCTTCACTTCAGGTTTACTGTTTCCCTCTGACCTTCCTATTGACGATGAAAAACAGAAATTGCATCGGAATTAAATACAAAAGGCACAATGCCGACTTAAGTACAAGAAGACTGACTCTGCTTACTGTCTATGTTTGAACCATTCCTGTGACACTAGTTATAGATTCCGATGTTTCACTTCTGGATTACTGTATCCCTCTGACCCTCTTAGTGATGATGAAACATAGAAATCGCATCGGAATAACATACAAAAGGCAAATGCCGACTAAAGTACACGAAGACTGACACTTCTTACAGTCTATGTTTTGAACCATTCCTGGGACACAAGTTATAGATTCCGATGCTACACTCCAGGTTTACTGTATCCCTTGGACCTACTCATTGACGATGAAACACAGAAATTGCATCGGAATTAAATACAAAAGGCACAATGCCGACTTAAGGACAAGAAGACTAACTGTTCTAACTATGTTTGGAACCATTCCTGTGACACTAGTTATAGATTCCGATGCTTCACTTCAGGTTTATTGTATCCCTCTGACCTTCTTATTGACGATGAAACACAGAAATTGAATCGGAATTAAATAGAAAAGTCACAATGCCGTCTTAAGTACAAGAAGACTGACTCTTCTTACTGACTATGTTTTGAACCATTCCTGTGACACTGGTTATAGATTCCGATGCTTCACTTCAGGTTTACTGTATTTCTTGGACCTTCTTATTGACGATGTCCGCCCCAGTAGCCGTGTGGCCAGCGTGACGGATTGCCGTCCTCTGGGCCCGGGTTCGATTCCCGGCTGGGTCGGAGATTTTCTCCGCTCAGGGACTGGGTGTTGTGTTGTGTTCATCATCATTTCATCCCCATCCGGCGTGCAGGTCGCCCAATGTGGCGCCGAATGTAATAAGACCTGCGATATGGCGGCCGGACCTACCCCGCGAGGGTCCTCCCGGCCAATGACGCCAAACGCTCATTTCCATTTCCATTGACGATGAAACACAGAAATTGCATCGGATTTAAATACAAAAGGGAGAATGCCGACTTAACTACAAGAAGACTGACTCTTCCTACTGTCTATGTTTTGAAGCATTTCTGTGACACTAGTTTTGGATTCCGATGCTTCACTTCAGGTTTACTGTATCCCACTGACCTTCATATTGACGATGAAACACAGAAATTGCATCGGAATTATATACAAATAGCACAATGCCGACTTAACGACAAGAAGACTGACTCTTCATACTGACTATGTTTTGAACCATTCCTGTGACACTAGTTATAGATTCCGATGCTTCACTTCAGGTTTACTGTTTCCCTCTGACCTTCCTATTGACGATGAAACACAGAAATTGCATCGGAATTAGATACAAAAAGGCACAATGCCGACTTAAGTACAAGAAGACTGACTCTTCTTACCGTCTATATTTTGAACCATTCCAGTGACACCAATTATAGATTCCGATGCTTCACTTCAGGATTACTGTATGCCTTGGACCTTCTTATTGACGATGAAACACAGAAATTGCATCGGAAATAAATCCAAAAGGCACAATGCCGACTTAAGTACAAGAAGTCTGACTCTTCTTACTGTCTATGTTTTGAACCATTACTGTGACACTAGTTATAGATTCGGATGCTTCACTATAGGTTTACAGTATCCCTTGGATCCTCTTATTGACGATGAAACACAGAAATTGCATCGGAATTAAATACAAGATTCACACTGCAGACTTAAGGACAAGAAGATTGACTCTTCCTACTGACTATGTTTTGAACCATTCCTGTGACACTAGTTATTGATTCCGATGCTTCACTTCAGGATTACTGTTTCCCTCTGACCTTCCTATTGACGATGAAAAACAGAAATTGCATCAAAATTAAATACAAAAAGCACAATGCCGACTTAAGTACAAGAAGACTCACTCTTCTTACTGTCTATGTTTGAACCATTCCTGTGACACTTGTTATAGATTCCGATGCTTCACTTCAGGTTTCCTGCATCCCTCTGACCTTCTTATTGCCGGTGAAACACTGAAATTGCATCGGAATTAAATACGAAATGCACAATGCCAACTTAAGTACAAGAAGATTGACTCTTCTTACTGACTATGTTTTGAACCATTCCTGTCACACTAGTTATAGATTCCGATGCTTCACTTCAGGATTACTGTATCCCTCTGACCTTCTTAGTGATGATGAAACATAGAAATTGCATGGGAATAAGATAGAAAAGGCACAATGCCGACTTAAGTACAGGAAGACTGACACTTCTCACTGTCTATGTTTTGAACCATTCCTGTGACACTAGTTATAGATTCCGATGCTTCACTTCAGGTTTCCTGTATCCCTTAGACCTTCTTATTGACGATGAAACACAGAAATTGCGTCGGAATTAAATACAAAAGGAAAATGCCGACTAAAGTACACGAAGACTGACACTTCTTACTGTCTATGATTTGAACAATACCTGTGACACAAGTTATAGATTCCGCTGCTACACTCCAGGTTTACTGTATCCCTTGGACCTTCTTATTGACGATGAGACACAGAAATTGCATCGGAATTAAATACAAAAGGCACAATGCCGACTTAAGGACAAGAAGACTAACTGTTCTTACTAACTATGTTTTGAACCATTCCTGTGACACTAGTTATAGATTCCGATGCTTCACATCTGGTATACTGTATCCCTCAGACCTTCTTATTGACGATGAAACACAGAAATTGCATCGGAATTAAGTACAAAAGGCACAATGCCGACTTAAGTACAAGAAGCTTGACTCTTCCTACTGTCTATGTTGTGAACCATTCCATTGACACTAGTTATAGATTCCGATGCTTCACTCCAGGTTTACTGTATCCCTTGGACCCTGTTATTGACGATGAAACACAAAAATTGCATCGGAATTAAATAGAAAAGGCACAATGCCGACTTAAGTACAAGAAGACTGACTCTTCTGACTGTCTATGTTTTGAACCATTCCCGTGACACTAGTTATAGATTTTAATGATTCACTTAAGGTTTACTGTATCCCTTGGACCTTCTTATTGACGATGAAACACAGAAATTGCATCGGAATTAAATACATAAGGCACAATGCCGACTTAAGTACATGAAGACCGACTCTTCCTACTGACTATGCTTTGAACCAGTCCTGTGCCACTCGTTATAGATTCCGATGCTTCACTTGAGGTTTACTGTATCCCTCTGACCTTTTTATTGACGAGGAAACTCAGAAATAGTATCGGAATTAAATAGAAAAGCCACAATGCCTACTTAAGTACAAGAAGACTGACTCTTCTTACTGTCTACGTTTTGAACCATTCCTGTGACACTAGTTATAGATTCCGATGCATCACTCCAGGTTTACTGTATCCCTTGGACCTTGTTATTGACGATGAAACACAGAAATTGCATCGGAACTAAATAGAAAAGGCACAATGCCGACTTAAGTACAAGAAGACTGACTCTTTCTACTGTCTATGTTTTGAACCATTCCTGTGACACTAGTTATGGATTCCGATGCTTCACTTCAGGTTTACTGTATCCCTTGGACCTTGTTATTGACGATGAAACACAGAAATTGCATCGGAATTAAATACAAAAGGCACAATGCCTACTTAAGGACAAGAAGACTGACTCTTCTTACTGACTATGTTTTGAACCATTCCTGTGACACTGGCTATAGATTCCGATGCTTCACTTCAGGTTTACTAAATCCCTCTGACCTCCGTATTGACGATAAAACACAGAAAATGCATCGGAATTAAATACAAAAGGCACAATGCCGACTTAAGTACAAGAAGACTGACTCTTCTTACTGTCTATGATTTGAACCATTCCATTGACACTAGGAATAGATTCCGATGCTTCACTCCAGGTTTACTGTATCCCTTGGACCCTGTTATTGACGATGAAACACTAAAATTGCATCGGAATTAAATACAAAAGGCACAATGCCGACTTAAGTACAAGAAGACTGACTCTTCTTACTGACTATGTTTTGAACCATTCTGTGGCACTAGTTATAGATTCCGATGCTTCACTTCAGGTTTACTGTATACCTTGGACCTTCTTATTGACGATGAAACACAGAAATTGCATCGGATTTAAATACAAAAGGGACAATGCCGACTTAAGTACAAGAAGACTGACTCTTCCTACTGTCTATGTTTTGAATCATTCCTGTGACACTAGTTTTGGATTCCGATGCTTCACTTCAGGTTTACTGTATCACACTGACCTTCATATTGACGATGAAACACAGAAATTGCATCGGAAATAAATACAAAAGGCACAATGCCGATTTAAGGACAAGAAGACTGACTCTTCATACTGACTATGTTTTGAACCATTCCTGTGACACTAGTTATAGATTCCGATGCTTCACTTCAGGTTTTCTGCTTCCCTCTGACCTTCCTATTGACGATGAAACACAGAAATTGCATCGGAATTAAATATAAAAGGCACAATGCCGACTTAAGTACAAGAAGACTGACTCTTCTTACTGTCTATACTTTGAACCATTCCAGTGACACTAGTTATAGATTCCGATGCTTCACTTCAGGTTTACTGTATGCCTTGGACCTTCTTATTGACGATGAAACACAGAAATTGCATCGGAAATAAATCCAAAAGGCACAATGCCGACTTAAGTTCAAGACGTCTGACTCTTCTTACTGTCTATGTTTTGAACCATTACTGTGACACTAGTTATAGATTCCGATGCTTCACTATAGGTTTACAGTATCTCTTGGACGCTCTTATTGACGATGAAACACAGAAATTGCATCGGAATTAAATACAAGAGGCACAATGGCGACTTAAGTACAAGAAGATTGACTCTTCTTACTGACTATGTTTTGAACCATTCCTGTGACACTAGTTATAGATTCCGATGCTTCACTTCAGGATTACTGTATCCCTCTAACCTTCTTAGTGATGATGAAACATAGAAATTGCATCGGAATAAGATGCAAAAGGCACAATGCCGACTTAAGTAAAGGAAGACTGACTCTTCTCACTGTCTATGTTTTGAACCATTCCTGTGACACTAGTTATAGATTCCGATGCTCACTTCAGGTTTACTGTATCCCTTATACCTTCTTATTGACGATAAAACACAGAAATTGTGTCGGAATTAAATACAAACTGGAAATGCCGACTAAAGTACACGAAGACTGACACTTCTTACTGTCTATGTTTTGAACCATTCCTGTGACACAAGTTATAGATTCCGATGCTACACTCCAGGTTTACTGTATCCCTTGGACCTTCTCATTGACGATGAAACACAGAAATTGCATAGGTATTAAATACAAAAGTCACAATGCCGACTTATGGACAAGAAGACTAACTGTTCTTACTGACTATGTTTTGAACCATTCCTGTGACACTAGTTATAGATTCCGATGCTTCACTTCAGGTTTATTGTATCCCTCTGACCTTCCTATTGACGTCGAAACACAGAAATTGCATCGGAATTAAATACAAAAGGCACAATGCCGATTTAAGTACAAGAGGACTGACTCCTCTTACTGTCTATGATATGAACCATTCCTGTGACACTAGTTTTAGATTCCGATGCTTCACTCCAGGTTTACTGTATCCCTTGGACCTACTTATTGACGATGAAACACAGAAATTGAATCGGAATTAAATAGAAAAGTCATAATGCCGTCTTAAGTACAAGCAGACTAACTCTTCTTACTGACTATGTTTTGAACCATTCCTGTGACACTAGTTACAGATTCCGATGCTTCACTTCTGGTTTACTGTATACCTTGGACCTTCTTATTGACGATGAAACACAGAAATTGCATCGGATTTAAATACAAAAGGGACAACGCCGACTTAAGTACAAGAAGACTGACTCTTCCTACTGTCTATGTTTTGAATCATACCTGTGACACTAGTTTTGGATTCCGATGCTTCACTTCAAGGTTTACTGTATCTCACTGACCTTCATATTGACGATGAAACACAGAAATTGCATCGGAATTAAATACAAAAGGCACAATGCCGACTTAAGGACAAGAAGACTGACTCTTCATACTGACTATGTTTGAACCATTCCTGTGACACTAGTTATAGATTCCGATGCTTCACTTCAGGTTTACTGTTTCCCTCTGACCTTCCTATTGACGATGAAACACAGATATTGCGTCAGAATTAAATACAAAAGGCACAATGCCGACTTAAGTACAAGAAGACTGACTCTTCTTACTGTCTATATTTTGAACCATTCCCGTGACACTAGTTATAGATTCCGATGCTTCACTTCAGGTTTACTGTATGCCTTGGACCTTCTGATTGACGATGAAACACTGAAATTGCATCGGAAATAAATCCAAAAGGCACAATGCGGACTTAAGTACAAGACGTCTGACTCTTCTTACTGTCTATGTTTTGAACCATTACTGTGACACTAGTTATAGATTCCGATGCTTCACTATAGGTTTACAGTATCCCTTGTACTTTCTTTTTGACGATGAAACACAGATATTGCATCGGAATTAAATACAAGAGGCAATATACCGACTTAAGTACAAGAAGATTGACTCTTCTTACTGACTATGTTTTGAACCATTCCTGTGACACTAGTTATAGATTCCGATGCTTCACTTCAGGTTTACTGTTTCCCTCTGACCTTCCTATTGACGATGAAAAACAGAAATTGCATCGGAATTAAATACAAAAGGCACAATGCCGACTTAAGTACAAGAAGACTGACTCTGCTTACTGTCTATGTTTGAACCATTCCTGTGACACTAGTTATAGATTCCGATGTTTCACTTCTGGATTACTGTATCCCTCTGACCCTCTTAGTGATGATGAAACATAGAAATCGCATCGGAATAACATACAAAAGGCAAATGCCGACTAAAGTACACGAAGACTGACACTTCTTACAGTCTATGTTTTGAACCATTCCTGGGACACAAGTTATAGATTCCGATGCTACACTCCAGGTTTACTGTATCCCTTGGACCTACTCATTGACGATGAAACACAGAAATTGCATCGGAATTAAATACAAAAGGCACAATGCCGACTTAAGGACAAGAAGACTAACTGTTCTAACTGACTATGTTTGGAACCATTCCTGTGACACTAGTTATAGATTCCGATGCTTCACTTCAGGTTTATTGTATCCCTCTGACCTTCTTATTGACGATGAAACACAGAAATTGAATCGGAATTAAATAGAAAAGTCACAATGCCGTCTTAAGTACAAGAAGACTGACTCTTCTTACTGACTATGTTTTGAACCATTCCTGTGACACTGGTTATAGATTCCGATGCTTCACTTCAGGTTTACTGTATTTCTTGGACCTTCTTATTGACGATGTCCGCCCCAGTAGCCGTGTGGCCAGCGTGACGGATTGCCGTCCTCTGGGCCCGGGTTCGATTCCCGGCTGGGTCGGAGATTTTCTCCGCTCAGGGACTGGGTGTTGTGTTGTGTTCATCATCATTTCATCCCCATCCGGCGTGCAGGTCGCCCAATGTGGCGCCGAATGTAATAAGACCTGCGATATGGCGGCCGGACCTACCCCGCGAGGGTCCTCCCGGCCAATGACGCCAAACGCTCATTTCCATTTCCATTGACGATGAAACACAGAAATTGCATCGGATTTAAATACAAAAGGGAGAATGCCGACTTAACTACAAGAAGACTGACTCTTCCTACTGTCTATGTTTTGAAGCATTTCTGTGACACTAGTTTTGGATTCCGATGCTTCACTTCAGGTTTACTGTATCCCACTGACCTTCATATTGACGATGAAACACAGAAATTGCATCGGAATTATATACAAATAGCACAATGCCGACTTAACGACAAGAAGACTGACTCTTCATACTGACTATGTTTTGAACCATTCCTGTGACACTAGTTATAGATTCCGATGCTTCACTTCAGGTTTACTGTTTCCCTCTGACCTTCCTATTGACGATGAAACACAGAAATTGCATCGGAATTAGATACAAAAAGGCACAATGCCGACTTAAGTACAAGAAGACTGACTCTTCTTACCGTCTATATTTTGAACCATTCCAGTGACACCAATTATAGATTCCGATGCTTCACTTCAGGATTACTGTATGCCTTGGACCTTCTTATTGACGATGAAACACAGAAATTGCATCGGAAATAAATCCAAAAGGCACAATGCCGACTTAAGTACAAGAAGTCTGACTCTTCTTACTGTCTATGTTTTGAACCATTACTGTGACACTAGTTATAGATTCGGATGCTTCACTATAGGTTTACAGTATCCCTTGGATCCTCTTATTGACGATGAAACACAGAAATTGCATCGGAATTAAATACAAGATTCACACTGCAGACTTAAGGACAAGAAGATTGACTCTTCCTACTGACTATGTTTTGAACCATTCCTGTGACACTAGTTATTGATTCCGATGCTTCACTTC
Organism: Schistocerca piceifrons; assembly: GCF_021461385.2. NCBI lineage: Eukaryota > Metazoa > Arthropoda > Insecta > Orthoptera > Acrididae > Schistocerca > Schistocerca piceifrons. The sequence continues at coordinate 147,296 of NW_025728024.1, read as the reverse complement.
AGGATTACTGTTTCCCTCTGACCTTCCTATTGACGATGAAAAACAGAAATTGCATCAAAATTAAATACAAAAAGCACAATGCCGACTTAAGTACAAGAAGACTCACTCTTCTTACTGTCTATGTTTGAACCATTCCTGTGACACTTGTTATAGATTCCGATGCTTCACTTCAGGTTTCCTGCATCCCTCTGACCTTCTTATTGCCGGTGAAACACTGAAATTGCATCGGAATTAAATACGAAATGCACAATGCCAACTTAAGTACAAGAAGATTGACTCTTCTTACTGACTATGTTTTGAACCATTCCTGTCACACTAGTTATAGATTCCGATGCTTCACTTCAGGATTACTGTATCCCTCTGACCTTCTTAGTGATGATGAAACATAGAAATTGCATGGGAATAAGATAGAAAAGGCACAATGCCGACTTAAGTACAGGAAGACTGACACTTCTCACTGTCTATGTTTTGAACCATTCCTGTGACACTAGTTATAGATTCCGATGCTTCACTTCAGGTTTCCTGTATCCCTTAGACCTTCTTATTGACGATGAAACACAGAAATTGCGTCGGAATTAAATACAAAAGGCAAATGCCGACTAAAGTACACGAAGACTGACACTTCTTACTGTCTATGATTTGAACAATACCTGTGACACAAGTTATAGATTCCGCTGCTACACTCCAGGTTTACTGTATCCCTTGGACCTTCTTATTGACGATGAGACACAGAAATTGCATCGGAATTAAATACAAAAGGCACAATGCCGACTTAAGGACAAGAAGACTAACTGTTCTTACTAACTATGTTTTGAACCATTCCTGTGACACTAGTTATAGATTCCGATGCTTCACATCTGGTATACTGTATCCCTCAGACCTTCTTATTGACGATGAAACACAGAAATTGCATCGGAATTAAGTACAAAAGGCACAATGCCGACTTAAGTACAAGAAGCTTGACTCTTCCTACTGTCTATGTTGTGAACCATTCCATTGACACTAGTTATAGATTCCGATGCTTCACTCCAGGTTTACTGTATCCCTTGGACCCTGTTATTGACGATGAAACACAAAAATTGCATCGGAATTAAATAGAAAAGGCACAATGCCGACTTAAGTACAAGAAGACTGACTCTTCTGACTGTCTATGTTTTGAACCATTCCCGTGACACTAGTTATAGATTTTAATGATTCACTTAAGGTTTACTGTATCCCTTGGACCTTCTTATTGACGATGAAACACAGAAATTGCATCGGAATTAAATACATAAGGCACAATGCCGACTTAAGTACATGAAGACCGACTCTTCCTACTGACTATGCTTTGAACCAGTCCTGTGCCACTCGTTATAGATTCCGATGCTTCACTTGAGGTTTACTGTATCCCTCTGACCTTTTTATTGACGAGGAAACTCAGAAATAGTATCGGAATTAAATAGAAAAGCCACAATGCCTACTTAAGTACAAGAAGACTGACTCTTCTTACTGTCTACGTTTTGAACCATTCCTGTGACACTAGTTATAGATTCCGATGCATCACTCCAGGTTTACTGTATCCCTTGGACCTTGTTATTGACGATGAAACACAGAAATTGCATCGGAACTAAATAGAAAAGGCACAATGCCGACTTAAGTACAAGAAGACTGACTCTTTCTACTGTCTATGTTTTGAACCATTCCTGTGACACTAGTTATGGATTCCGATGCTTCACTTCAGGTTTACTGTATCCCTTGGACCTTGTTATTGACGATGAAACACAGAAATTGCATCGGAATTAAATACAAAAGGCACAATGCCTACTTAAGGACAAGAAGACTGACTCTTCTTACTGACTATGTTTTGAACCATTCCTGTGACACTGGCTATAGATTCCGATGCTTCACTTCAGGTTTACTAAATCCCTCTGACCTCCGTATTGACGATAAAACACAGAAAATGCATCGGAATTAAATACAAAAGGCACAATGCCGACTTAAGTACAAGAAGACTGACTCTTCTTACTGTCTATGATTTGAACCATTCCATTGACACTAGGAATAGATTCCGATGCTTCACTCCAGGTTTACTGTATCCCTTGGACCCTGTTATTGACGATGAAACACTAAAATTGCATCGGAATTAAATAGAAAAGGCACAATGCCGACTTAAGTACAAGAAGACTGACTCTTCTTACTGTCTATGTTTTGAACCATTCCTGTGACACTAGTTATAGTTTCCGATGCTTCACTTCAGGTTTACTGTATCCCTTGGACTTTCTTATTGACGATGAAACACAGAAATTGCATCAGAATTAAATACAAAAGGCAAAATGCCGACTTAAGTACACGAAGACTGACTCTTCTTACTGTCTATGTTTTGAACCATTCCTGTGACACAAGTTATAGATTCCGATGCTACAGTCCAGGTTTACTGTATCCCTTGGACCTTCACATTGACGATGAAACACAGAAATTGCATCGGAATTAAATACAAAAGGCACAATGCCGACTTAAGGACAAGAAGACTGACTGTTCTTACTGATTATGCTTTGAACCATTCCTGTGACACTAGTTATAGATTCCGAAGCTTCACTTCAGGTTTATTGTATCCCTCTGACCGTCCTATTGACGACAAAACACAGAAATTGCATCGGAATTAAATAGAAAAGGCACAATGCAGACTTAAGTACAAGAAGACTGACTCCTCTTACTGTCTATGTTTGAAGCATTCCTGTGACACTAGTTTTAGATTCCGATGCTTCACTCCAGGTTTACTGTATCCCTTGGACCTTCTTATTGACGATGAAACACAGAAATTGCATAGGAATTAAATGGAAAAGTCACAGTACCCTCTTAAGTACAAGAACACTGACTCTTCTTACGGACTATGTTTGAACCATTCGTGTGATACTAGTTATAGATTCCGATGCATCACTTCAGGTTTACTGTATACCTTGGACCTTCTTATTGACGATGAAACACAGAAATTGCATTGGATTTAAATACAAAAGGCACAATGCCGACTTAAGTACAAGAAGACTGACTCTTCTTACTGTCTATGTTTTGAAGCATTCCATTGACACTAGTAATAGATTCCGATGCTTCCCTTTAGGTTTCCTGCATCCCTCTGACCTTCTTATTGATGGTGAAACACGGAAATTGCATCGGAATTAAATACGAAATGCACAATGCCAACTTAAGTACAAGACTATTGACTCTTCTTACTGACTACGTTTTGAACCATTCCTGTGACACTAGTTATAGATTCCGATGCTACAGTCCAGGTTTACTGTATCCCTTGGACCTTCTTATTGGCGATGAAACACAGAAATTTCATCGGAATTAAATACAAAAGGCACAATGCCGACTTAAGTACAATAAGACTGACTCTTCTTACTGTCTATATTTTGAAACATTCCAGTGACACTAGTTATAGATTCCGATGCTTCACTTCAGGTATACTGTATCCCTTGGACCTTCTTATTGGCGATGAAACACAGAAATTGCATCGGAATTAAATGGAAAAGTCACAGTACCCTCTTAAGTACAAGAACACTGACTCTTCTTACGGACTATGTTTGAACCATTCCTGTGACACTAGTTATAGATTTCAATGATTCACTTAAGGTTTACTGTATCCCTTGGACCTTCTTATTGACGATGAAACACAGAAATTGCATCGGAATTAAATACAAAAGGCACAATGCCGACTTAAATACAAGAAGATTGACTCTTCTTACTAACTATGTTTTGAACCATTCCTATGACACTAGTTATAGATTCCGATGCATCACTTCAGGTTTACTGTATATCTTGGACCTTCTTATTGACGATGAAACACAGAAATTGCATCGGAATTAAATACAAAGGCACAATGCCGACTTAAGTACAAGAAGACTGACTCTTCTTACTAACTATGTTTTGAACCATTCCGGTGACACTAGTTATAGATTCCGATGCTTCACTTAAGGTTTACTGTATACCTTGGACCATCTTATTGACAATGAAACACAGAAATTGCATTGGAATTGAATACAGAAGGCACAGTGCCGACTTAAATCCAAGAAGACTGACTCTTCTTACTGACTATGTTTTGAACCATTCCTGTGACACTAGTTTTGGATTCCGATGCGTCACTTCAGGTTTACTGTATCCCTTGGACCTTCTTATTGACGATGAAACACAGAAATTGCATCGGAATTAAATAGAAAAGGCACAATGAAGACTTAAGTACAAGAAGACTGACTCTTCTTACTGACTATGTTTTGAACCATTCCTGTGACACTAGTTATAGATTTTAATGATTCACTTAAGGTTTACTGTATCCCTTGGACCTTCTTATTGACGATGAAACACATAAATTGCATCGGAATTAAATACATAAGGCACAATGCCGACTTAAGTACATGAAGACCGACTCTTCCTACTGACTATGCTTTGAACCAGTCCTGTGCCACTCGTTATAGATGCCGATGCTTCACTTGAGGTTTACTGTATCCCTCTGACCTTTTTATTGACGAGGAAACACAGAAATAGTATCGGAATTAAATAGAAAAGCCACAATGCCTACTTAAGTACAAGAAGACTGACTCTTCTTACTGTCTACGTTTTGAACCATTCCTGTGACACTAGTTATAGATTCCGATGCATCACTCCAGGTTTACTGTATCCCTTGGACCTTGTTATTGACGATGAAACACAGAAATTGCATCGGAACTAAATAGAAAAGGCACAATGCCGACTTAAGTACAAGAAGACTGACTCTTTCTACTGTCTATGTTTTGAACCATTCCTGTGACACTAGTTATGGATTCCGATGCTTCACTTCAGGTTTACTGTATCCCTTGGACCTTGTTATTGACGATGAAACACAGAAATTGCATCGGAATTAAATACAAAAGGCACAATGCCTACTTAAGGACAAGAAGACTAACTCTTCTTACTGACTATGTTTTGAACCATCCCTGTGACACTGGCTATAGATTCCGATGCTTCACTTCAGGTTTACTAAATCCCTCTGACCTTCGTATTGACGATAAAACACAGAAAATGCATCGGAATTAAATACAAAATGCACAATGCCGACTTAAGTACAAGAAGACTGACTCTTCTTACTGTCTATGATTTGAACCATTCCATTGACACTAGGAATAGATTCCGATGCTTCACTCCAGGTTTACTGTATCCCTTGGACCCTGTTATTGACGATGAAACACAAAAATTGCATCGGAATTAAATAGAAAAAGCACAATGCCGACTTAAGTACAAGAAGACTGACTCTTCTTACTGTCTATGTTTTGAACCATTCCTGTGACACTAGTTATAGTTTCCGATGCTTCACTTCAGGTTTACTGTATCCCTTGGACTTTCTTATTCACGATGAAACACAGAAATTGCATCAGAATTAAATACAAAAGGCAAAATGCCGACTTAAGTACACGAAGACTGACTCTTCTTACTGTCTATGTTTTGAACCATTCCTGTGACACAAGTTATAGATTCCGATGCTACAGTCCAGGTTTACTGTATCCCTTGGACCTTCACATTGACGATGAAACACAGAAATTGCATCGGAATTAAATACAAAAGGCACAATGCCGACTTAAGGACAAGAAGACTGACTGTTCTTACTGATTATGCTTTGAACCATTCCTGTGACACTAGTTATAGATTCCGAAGCTTCACTTCAGGTTTATTGTATCCCTCTGACCGTCCTATTGACGACAAAACACAGAAATTGCATCGGAATTAAATAGAAAAGGCACAATGCCGACTTAAGTACAAGAAGACTGACTCCTCTTACTGTCTATGTTTGAACCATTCCTATGACACTAGTTTTAGATTCCGATGCTTCACTCCAGGTTTACTGTATCCCTTGGACCTTCTTATTGACGATGAAACACAGAAATAGCATCGGAATTAAATGGAAAAGTCACAGTACCCTCTTAAGTACAAGAACACTGACTCTTCTTACGGACTATGTTTGAACCATTCGTGTGACACTAGTTATAGATTCCGATGCATCACTTCAGGTTTACTGTATACCTTACACCTTCTTATTGACGATGAAACACAGAAATTGCATTGGATTTAAATACAAAAGGCACAATGCCGACTTAAGTACAAGAAGACTGACTCTTCTTACTGTCTATGTTTTGAAGCATTCCATTGACACTAGTAATAGATTCCGATGCTTCCCTTTAGGTTTCCTGCATCCCTCTGACCTTCTTATTGATGGTGAAACACGGAAATTGCATCGGAATTAAATACAAGAGGCACAATGCCGACTTAAGGACAAGAAGAGTGACTCTTCTTACTGACTATGATATGAACCATTCCTGTGACACTGGTTATAGATTCCGATGCTTCACCTTAGGTTTAGCGTTTCCATCTGACCTTCCTATTGAAGATGAAAAACAGAAATTGCATCGGAATTAAATACAAAAGGCACAATGCCGACTTAAGTACAAGAAGACTGACTCTTCTTACTGTCTATGTTTGAACCATTCCTGTGACACTAGTTATAGATTCCGATGCTTCACTTCAGGTTTCCTGCATCCCTCTGACCTTCTTATTGATGGTGAAACACGGAAATTGCATCGGAATTAAATACGAAATGCACAATGCCAACTTAAGTACAAGAATATTGACTCTTCTTACTAACTATGTTTTGAACCACTCCTGTGACACTAGTTATAGATTCCGATGCTTCACTTTAGGAGTACTGTATCCCTCTGACCTTCTTATTGATGATGAAACATAGATATTGCATCGGAATAAGATACAAAAGGCACAATGCCGACTTAAGTTCAAGAAGACTGACTCTTCTTACTGTCTATGTTTTGAACCATTCCTGTGACACTAGTTATAGATTCCGATGCTTCACTTCAGGTTTACTGTATCCCTTAGACCTTCTTATTGACGATGAAACACAGAAATTGCGTCGGAATGATATACAAAAGGCAAATGCCGACTAGAGTCCACGAAGACAGACTCTTCTTACTGTCTATGTTTTGAACCATTCCTGTGACACAAGTTATAGATTCCGATGCTACACTCCAGGTTTACTGTATACCTTGGACCTTCTCATTGACGATGAAACACAGAAATTGCATCGGAATTAAATACAAAAGGCACAATGCCGACTTAAGGACAAGAAGACTGTCTGTTCTTACTGACTATGCTTTGAACCATTCCTGTGACACTAGTTATAGATTCCGAAGCTTCACTTCAGGTTTATTGTATACCTCTGACCTTCCTATTGACGACGAAACACAGAAATTGCATCGGAATTAAATAGAAAAGGCACAATGCCGATTTAAGTACAAGAAGGCTGACTCCTCTTACTTTCTATGTTTGAACCATTCCTGTGACACTAGTTTTAGATTCCGATGCTTCACTCCAGGTTTACTGTATCCCTTGGACCTTCTTGTTGACGATGAAACACAGAAATTGCATCGGATTTAAATACAAAAAGCACAATGCCGACTTAAGTACAAGAAGACCGACTCTTCCTACTGTCTATGTATTGTATCATTCCTGTGACACTAATTTTGATTCCGATGCTTCACTTCAGGTTTACTGTATCCCACTGTCCTTCTTATTGACGATGAAACACAGAAATTGCATCGGAATTAAATACAAAAGGCACAATGCCGACTTATGGACAAGAAGACTCACTCTTCATACAGACTATGTTTTGAACCATTCCTGTGACACTAGTTATAGATTCCGATGCTTTACTTCAGGTTTACTGTTTCTCTCTGACCGTCCTATTGACAATGAAACACAGAAATTGCATCGGAATTAAGTACGAAAGGCACAATGCCGACTTAAGTACAAGAAGACTGACTCTTCTCACTGTCTATATTTTGAACCATTCCAGTGACACTAGTTATAGATTCCGATGCTTCACTTCAGGTTTACTGTATCCCTTGGACTTTGTTATTGACGATGAAACACAGAAATTGAATCGGAATTAATTAGAAAAGGCACAATGCCGACTTAAGTACAAGAAGGCTGTTTCTTCTTACTGTCTATGTTTTGAACCATTCCTATGACACTAGTTGTACATTCCGATGCTTAACTTCAGGTTCACAGTATCCCTTGCACCTTCTTATTGACGATGAAACACAGACATTGCATCAGAATTAAATACAAAACGCACAATGCCGACTTAAGGACAAGAAGACTGACTCTTCTTACTGACTATGTTCTGAACCATTCCTGTGACACTTGCTGTAGATTCCGATGCTTCACATCTGGTATACTGCATCCCTCAGACCTTCTTATTGACGATGAAACACAGATATTGCATCGGAATTAAATACAAAATGCACAATGCCGACTTAAGTACAAGAAGACTGACTCTTCTTACTGTCTATGTTGTGAACCATTCCACTGACACTAGTTACAGATTCCGATGCTTCACTCCAGGTTTACTGTATCCCTCTGACCTTCTTATTGACGAGGAAACACAGAAATTGTATCGGAATTAAATAGAAAAGCCACAATGCTTACTTAAGTACACCAAGACTGACTCTTCTTACTGTCTACGTTTTTAACCATTCCTGTGACACTAGTTATAGATTCCGATGCATCACTCCAGGTTTACTGTATCCCTTGGACCTTGTTATTGACGATGAAATACAGAAATTGCATCGGAATTAAATACAAAAGGCACAAAGTCGACTTAAGGACAAGAAGACTGTTTGTTCTTACTGACTATGCTTTGAACCATTCCTGTGACTCTAGTTATAGATTCCGAAGCTTCACTTCAGGTTTATTGTATCCCTCCGACCTTCCTATTGACGACGAAACACAGAAATTGCATCGGAATTAAATAGAAAAGGCACAATGCCGACTTAAGTACAAGAAGACTGACTCCTCTTACTTTCTATGTTTGAACCATTCCTGTGACACTAGTTTTAGATTCCGATGCTTCACTCCAGGTTTACTGTATCCCTTGGACCTTCTTGTTGACGATGAAACACAGAAATTGCATCGGATTTAAATACAAAAAGCACAATGCCGACTTAAGTACAAGAAGACCGATTCTTCCTACTGTCTATGTATTGTATCATTCCTGTGACACTAATTTTGATTCCGATGCTTCACTTCAGGTTTACTGTATCCCACTGACCTTCTTATTGACGATGAAACACAGAAATTGCATCGGAATTAAATACAAAAGGCACAATGCCGACTTATGGACAAGAAGACTCACTCTTCATACTGACTATGTTTTGAACCATTCCTGTGACACTAGTTATAGATTCCGATGCTTTACTTCAGGTTTACTGTTTCCCTCTGACCATCCTATTGACAATGAAACACAGAAATTGCATCGGAATTAAGTACGAAAGGCACAATGCCGACTTAAGTACAAGAAGACTGACTCTTCTCACTGTCTATATTTTGAACCATTCCAGTGACACTAGTTATAGATTCCGATGCTTCACTTCAGGTTTACTGTATCCCTTGGACCTTCTTATTGACGATGAAACACAGAAATTGCATCGGAATTAATTAGAAAAGGCACAATGCCGACTTAAGTACAAGAAGGCTGTTTCTTCTTACTGTCTATGTTTTGAACCACTCCTATGACACTAGTTGTACATTCCGATGCTTAACTTCAGGTTCACAGTATCCCTTGGACCTTCTTATTGACGATGAAACACAGACATTGCATCAGAATTAAATACAAAACGCACAATGCCGTCTTAAGGACAAGAAGACTGACTCTTCTTACTGACTATGTTCTGAACCATTCCTGTGACACTTGCTATAGATTCCGATGCTTCACATCTGGTATACTGCATCCCTCAGACCTTCTTATTGACGATGAAACACAGATATTGCATCGGAATTAAATACAAAATGCACAATGCCGACTTAAGTACAAGAAGACTGACTCTTCTTACTGTCTATGTTGTGAACCATTCCACTGACACTAGTTACAGATTCCGATGCTTCACTCCAGGTTTACTGTATCCCTCTGACCTTCTTATTGACGAGGAAACACAGAAATTGTATCGGAATTAAATAGAAAAGCCACAATGCTTACTTAAGTACACCAAGACTGACTCTTCTTACTGTCTACGTTTTGAACCATTCCTGTGACACTAGTTACAGATTGCGATGCATCACTCCAGGTTTACTGTATCCCTTGGACCTTGTTATTGACGATGAAATACAGAAATTGCATCGGAATTAAATACAAAAGGCACAAAGTCGACTTAAGGACAAGAAGGCTGTTTGTTCTTACTGACTATGTTTTGAACCATTCCTGTGACTCTAGTTATAGATTCCGAAGCTTCACTTCAGGTTTATTGTATCCCTCCGACCTTCCTATTGACGACGAAACACAGAAATTGCATCGGAATTAAATAGAAAAGGCACAATGCCGACTTAAGTACAAGAAGACTGACTCCTCTTACTGTCTATGTTTGAACCATTCCTGTGACACTACTTTTAGATTCCGATGCTTCACTCCAGGTTTACTGTATCCTTTGGACCTACTTATTGACGATGAAACACAGAAATTGCATCGGATTTAAATACAAAAGGCACAATGCCGACTTAAGTACAAGAAGACTGACTCTTCCTACTGTCTATGTTTGAATCATTCCTGTGACACTAGTTTTGGATTCCGATGCTTCACTTCAGGTATACTGTATCCCACTGACCTTCTGATTGACGATGAAACACAGAAATTGCGTCGAAATTAAATACATAAGGCACAATGCCGACTTATGGACAAGAAGACTCACTCTTCATACTGACTATGTTTTGAACTATTCCTGTGACACTAGTTATAGATTCCGATGCTTCACTTCAGGTTTACTGTATCCCTCTGACCGTATTGCCGATGAAACTCAGAAATTGCATCGGAATTAAATACAAAAGGCACAAAGCCGACTTAAGTACAAGAAGACTGACTCTTCTTACTGTCTATGTTGTGAACCATTCCACTGACACCAGTTACAGATTCCGATGCTTCACTCCAGGTTTACTGTATCCCTCTGACCTTCTTATTAACGATGAAACACAGAAATTGCGTCGGAATTAAATAGAAAAGGCACAATGTCGACTTAAGTACAAGAAGACTGACTCTTCTTACTGTCTATGTTTTGAACCATTCCTGTGACGGTAGTTATAGATTCCGATGCTTCACTCCAGGTGTACTGTATCCCTTGGACTTTCTCATTGACGATGAAACACAGAAATTGCATCGGAATTAAATACAAAATGCACAGTGCCGACTTAAGTACAAGAAGACTGACTCTTCCTACTGTCTATGCTTAGAATCCTTCCTGTGACAATAGTTTTGCATTCCGATGCTTCACTTCATGTTTACTATATTCCTCTGACCTTCTTATTGGCGATGAAACACAGAAATTGCATCGGAATGAAATACAAAAGGCACAATGCCGGCTTAAGTACAAGAAGACTGACTCTTCCTACTGTCTATGTTTTGAACTATTCCTGTGACACTAGTTATAGATTCCGATGCTTCACTTCAGGTTTACTGTATCCCTATGACCGTATTGCCGATGAAACTCTGAAATTGCATCGGAATTAAATGCAAAAGGCACAATGCCGACTTAAGGACGAGAAGACTGACTATTCTTACTGACTATGTTTTGAACAATTCCTGTGACACTAGTTATAGATTCCGTTGCTTCACTTGAGGTTTACTGTTTCCCTTGGACCTTCTTATTGACGATGAAACACAGAAATTGCATCGGAATTAAATACAAAAGAAACAATGACGACTTAAGTACAAGAAGAATGACTCTTCTACTGTCTATGTTTTGAACCCTTTCTGTGTCACTATTTATAGAGTCCGATGCTTCGCTTCAGGTTTACTGTATCCCTTGGGCCCTCTCAATGCCGGTGAAACACAGACATTGCATCGGAATTAAATACGAAATGCACAATGCCAACTTCAGTACAAGAAGATTGACTCCTCTTACTGACTATGTTTTGGACCATTCCTGTGACACTAGTTATTGATTCCGATGCTTCACTTTAGGATTTCTGTATCCCTCTGACCTTCTTATTGATGATGAAACACAGAAATTGCATCGGAAAAAGATACAAAAGGCACAATGCCGACTTAAGTACAAGAAGACTGACTCTTCTTACTGTCTATGTTTTAAACCATTCCTGTGACACTTGTTATAGATTCCGATGCTTCACTTCAGGTTTACTGTATCCCTTAGACCATCTTATTGACGATGAAACACAGAAATTGCATTGGAATTAAATACAAAAGGCAAACGCCGACTTAAGTACACGAAGACTGACTCTTCTTACTGTCTATGTTTTGAACCATTCCTGTGACACAAGTTATAGATTTCGATGTTACACTCCAGGTTTACTGTATCCCTTGAACCTTCTCATTGCCGATGGAACACAGAAATTGCATCGGAATTCAATACAAAAGGGACAATGCCGACTTACGGACAAGCAGACTGACTGTTCTACTGACTATGTTTAAACCATTCCTGTGACACTAGTTATAGATTCCGATGCTTCACTTCATTTTTATTGTATCCCACTGACCTTCTTATTGACGATGAAACACAGAAATTGCATCGGAATTAAATAGAAAAGGCACAATGTCGACTTAAGTACAAGAAGACTGACTCTTCTTACTGTCTATGTTTTGAACCATTCCTGTGACACTAGTTATAGATTCCGATGCTTCACTCCAGGTTTACTGTATCCCTTGGACCTTCTTGTTGACGATGAAACACAGAAATTGCATCGGAATTAAATACAAAAGGCACAGTGCCGACTTAAATACAAGAAGACTGACTCTTCTTACTGACTATGTTTTGAACCATTCCTGTGACACTTGTTATAGATTCCGATGCTTCACTTCAGGTTTACTGTATACCTTGGACCTTCTTATTGATGATGAAACACAGAAATTGCATCGGAATTAAATACAAAAGGCACAATGCCGACTTATGGACAAGAAGACTGACTGTTCTTACTGACTATGTTTGAACCATTCCTCTGACACTAGTTATAGATTCCGAAGCTTCACTCCAGGGTTACTGTATCCCTTGGACCTTCTTATTGACGGTGAAACACAGAAATTGCATCGGAATTAAACACAAAAGGCACAATGCCGACTTAAGTACAAGGAGACTGACTCTTCTTACTGGCTATGTTTTGAACCATTCCATTTTCACTAGTTATAGGTTCCGATGCCTCACTCCAGGTTTACTGCTTCCCTTGGACCCTCTTATTGACGATGAAACACAGAAATTGCATCGGAATTAAATAGAAAAGGCACAATCAAGACATAAGTTCAAGAAGACTGACTCTTCTTACTGACTATGTTTTGAACCATTCCTGTGACACTAGTTATAGATTCCAATGCTTCACTTCAGGTTCACTGTATCCCTTGGACCTCCTTATTGACGATGAAACACAGAAATTGCATCGGAATTAAATACAAAAGGCACAGTGCCGACTTAAATACAAGAAGACTGACTCTTCTTACTGTCTATGTTTTGAACCATTCCTGTGACACTAGTTATGGATTCCCATGCTACACTCCAGGTTTACTCCATCCCTTGGACCATCTTATTGACGATGAAACACAGAAATTGCGTCGGAATTAAATACAAAAGTTCTGGCTATACAAGAAACAAGATACCCAGATGAGGATACAGTACAGGCAGACCAGTACAGGATTTATAAAGGGAAACCAGCGCAGATAGTAAAGAATACAAAAGGTCTTCGGGAATATGGCACAGCATTTGTGATACATAACTCATTCTCTACTAAGGTACTAGAATTTAAATCTAAATCACCAAGAATATCATTGATAACATTCAGAAATAAAAATAAAAAGTACACACTAATAAATGCCCATGCACCAATAAATAAAGACAACCAACAAAATCCAGAGAAAGTGCAGACATTTTGGGAGGAACTGGAAGAAACAATAGGGAAGATCCCTGAGCAACACACTACAATTCTGTTAGGAGACTTTAATGCACAAATTGGAAGAAACGAATTATCAAAAAGCACAGGGAGGTTTACAGCACACACTAAAACTAACATGAATGGCCAGAGATTAGTAGAGTTTTGTGAGAAATTCAAATTGAACATTATGACAACTAAATTCCAGAAGAATCCCAAAAAACAAACAACATGGAAATCACCGAACAAATTACTTGGCGAGTTCCAGATTGATCACGTGACAATAAGTTATGATAATTCAAGGGACATTCAAGATGTACAGGTGGTGAAAGGGGCCAACTTTGATTCTGACCATTATCTGACCAAAATTAAGATGAAATTAACACCAGAAAGAAGTCACAAGAGTGACGAAACAAAAATAGCCAAATATAGAGTACAGGACTTAATGCTCAATCAGCAAGTCTTAGACGACTACAAGGAAAAGACAGATAAAATCAAAAGTCACAAATGGGAAGAAATTGCAACCTCAATACGAGACGGAGCAGAACAAACAATTTTACTAACCAAAAAGAAAAAGCATCCCTGGTGGAATGAGGTCTGTGAGAAAGCACTACAGAAAAGAGCCAGAACTAGGGAGAAATACAACTCAACCAAAAGGCCAACTGACTGGGAGCAGTTCAAAACGCAAAGACGTGAAACGACGAAAATCATTAAAAGTGAACGAAGGAAATATGACACACAACAAATACAGAAAATACAAGATGAATTTTCTAAGAACAATACACGCAATTTCTTTCAAACATTCAGAACTACAATAACAAGATATAAACCACCGACACTCTGCTTCAAAGATGAAAAAGGAAATCTGATCACCAGCGTGGAAGAAAATTGCCAACACCTAGCGAACTACTTTGAAACGCTGCTAAGCTGCAAAAGACCTGATGAAACCTTGACATTTGAGAAGCCTAAGAATAAGCTACCAGACTCTGAACCACCTAATAAAGAAGAAATTAAAGAGATCTTGAAAGGACTGAAAAACAATAAAGCATCTGGTAAAGATTCGTTAGTCGCGGAACTACTGAAATACGCAGGAGAAAACTTAATAAATAATTTCGAGGCGCTGTTTGAAGAGATTTGGAATACAGAGAAGATTCCGGAGGAATGGAAGACAGCATTGATTCATCCGTTACATAAGAAGGGTGCCAAGACAAATGCAAATAACTACAGAGGTATCTCATTGTTATCAGTGGCCTATAAGATCCTATCCAAGGCACTACAAAACAGGATTGAAAATCAAGTAGAGAAATAACTGGGTGAATATCAGGCTGGGTTTAGAAAAGGAAGATCATGCAGTGAACAGATATTCAGTCTACTCTCCATAATACAACTTCGCGCACGCACATCGAAAAATCTTGTAATTACATTCATAGACTTCAAAAAAGCATATGATTCTATTGATAGACCAACCCTGATTAACACCTTAGAAGAATTTGGGATTGATGATAAAAGCAGAAGTCTAATCCAGGAAACCCTTACGGGAACAAAATCGCAAGTGAAGTTTTTGGGTAGATTGTCACAACCGTTTGTAATTGGAACAGGTGTTAGACAAGGGGATGGGCTCTCCCCACTGTTGTTTAACATTGTCCTTGAAAAAGTGGTCAGGGAATGGGGAAAGAAGATGGCAGAAGCTGGAGTGAAAAATGGGATAACGTTAGGAAGAAATAAAACAAAAATTGAATGTCTGGCATTTGCTGATGATATGGCAATATTGGCAGATGACATCGAAACAGCAAAGATTCAGATAGAAATGCTGCATGAGATCGCTGAGAAGACAGGTCTACAAATATCGTATGAAAAGACAGAACTGATGATACAGGACAAAACAGACCCAACACAGACATTGCAAACTAAATATGGAATAATTAAGAGAGTTCATAAATTTAAGTATCTAGGGGAATGGATTACACCGACAGGGTTACCAAATGTTTCACTACAGGAAAGAGCAATAAAGATGGAAACGGCATACCAGCTATGCCGAAATGTATACAATAAAAAGTCGATCTCCATCAATGCCAAGCTCAGGCACTACAATGCGGTAATAAAACCAGAAAGTTTGTATGCGATTGAATGCATCCCACTGAACAGAAAACGTCTGTTGGAGAAATTGGAAATAAAAGAGAGAAAAATAATGAGAAAGATCTTAGGACCTAAATAGAATGGACAAGATTATAAATTGCGATCCAATAAAGAGTTATACGAGAAAATTGAAAAACTGACAACATCCTTTAAAAAGAGAAGACTGAGTTTCTATGGGCATGTCAAAAGAATGGCACCAGAAAGAACGGCAAAGAAAATCCTGGAATACATGGAAAGCAGAAAGACACAAATTAACTGGCTGAAAGAAGTAAAAGAAGACATTGCAGAAATGAACATTATACCAGAGACAGTTTACAACAGAATGGAATATAGGAATGCCATCAACAAAATACAGGGATTCAAAGACCGAACGCAATCAAAGAAGACGGGAAAAACCTGGTCGCAAGATCGTAAAGAAGCCCACTCAGAAAAAATGAAGAAGTACTGGGAAGAACGCAAGAAAAAGCACAAGAAATGACTGATGCTTAGCGTAGTCCAAAGTTGACTGTAACGAATAATAATAATAATAAAAGGTACAATACCGACTTAAGAACAAGAAGATTGACTGATCTTACTGACTATGTTTGAACCATTCCTGTGACACTAGTTATAAATTCTGATGCTTGACTTCAGGTTTATTGTATCCCTCTGACCTTCTTATTGACGATGAAACACAGAAATTGCATCGGAATTAAATAGAAAAGGCACAATGTCGACTTAAGTACAAGAAGACTGACTCTTCTTACTGTCTATTTTTTGAACCATTCCTGTGACACTAGTTATAGATTCCGATGCTTCACTCCAGGTTTACTGTATCCCTTGGACCTCCTTATTGACGATGAAACACAGAAATTGCATCGGAATTAAATAGAAAAGGCACAATGCCGACTTAAGTACAAGAAGACTGACTCTTCTTACTGACTATGTTTTGAACCATTCCTGTGACACTAGTTATAGATTCCGATGCTTCACTTCAGGTTTATTGTATCCCACTGACCTTCTTATTGACGATGAAACACAGAAATTGCATCGGAATTAAATAGAAAAGGCACAATGTCGACTTAAGTACAAGAAGACTGACTCTTCTTACTGTCTATGTTTTGAACCATTCCTGTGACACTAGTTATAGATTCCGATGCTTCACTCCAGGTTTTCCGTATCCCTTGGACCTTCTTGTTGACGATGAAACACAGAAATTGCATCGGAATTAAATACAAAAGGCACAGTGCCGACTTAAATACAAGAAGACTGACTCTTCTTACTGACTATGTTTTGAACCATTCCTGTGACACTTGTTATAGATTCCGATGCTTCACTTCAGGTCTACTGTATACCTTGGACCTTCTTATTGATGATGAAACACAGAAATTGCATCGGAATTAAATACAAAAGGCACAATGCCGACTTATGGACAAGAAGACTGACTGTTCTTACTGAATATGTTTGAACCATTCCTGTGACACTAGTTATAGATTCCGAAGCTTCACTCCAGGGTTACTGTATCCCTTGGACCTTCTTATTGACGATGAAACACAGAAATTGCATCGGAATTAAACACAAAAGGCACAATGCCGACTTAAGTACAAGGAGACTGACTCTTCTTACTGTCTATGTTTTGAACCATTTCATTGGCACTAGTTATAGATTCCGATGCCTCACTCCAGGTTTACTGCTTCCCTTGGACCCTCTTATTGACGATGAAACACAGAAATTGCATCGGAATTAAATAGAAAAGGCACAATCAAGACATAAGTTCAAGAAGACTGACTCTTCTTACTGACTATGTTTTGAACCATTCCTGTGACACTAGTTATAGATTCCAATGCTTCACTTCAGGTTCACTGTATCCCTTGGACCTTCTTGTTGACGATGAAACACAGAAATTGCTTCGGAATTAAATACAAAAGGCACAGTGCCGACTTAAATACAAGAAGACTGACTCTTCTTACTGTCTATGTTTTGAACCATTCCTGTGACACTAGTTATGGATTCCCATGCTACACTCCAGGTTTACTCCATCCCTTGGACCATCTTATTGACGATGAAACACAGAAATTGCGTCGGAATGAAATACAAAAGTTCTGGTTATACAAGAAACAAGATACCCAGATGAGGATACAGTACAGGCAGACCAGTACAGGATTTATAAAGGGAAACCAGCGCAGATAGTAAAGAATACAAAATGTCTTCGGGTATATGGCACAGCATTTGTGATACATAACTCATTCTCTACTAAGGTACTAGAATTTAAATCTAAATCACCAAGAACATCATTGATAACATTCAGAAATAAAAATAAAAAGTACACACTTATAAATGCCCATGCACCAATAAATAAAGACAACCAACAAAATCCAGAGAAAGTGCAGACATTTTGGGAGGAACTGGAAGAAACAATAGGGAAGATCCCTGAGCAACACACTACAATTCTGTTAGGAGACTTTAATGCACAAATTGGAAGAAACGAATTATCAAAAAGCACAGGGAGGTTTACAGCACACACTAAAACTAACATGAATGGCCAGAGATTAGTAGAGTTTTGTGAGAAATTCAAATTGAACATTATGACAACTAAATTCCAGAAGAATCCCAAAAAACAAACAACATGGAAATCACCGAACAAATTACTTGGCGAGTTCCAGATTGATCACGTGACAATAAGTTATGATAATTCAAGGGACATTCAAGATGTACAGGGGGTGAAAGTGGCCAACTTTGATTCTGACCATTATCTGACCAAAATTAAGATGAAATTAACACCAGAAAGAAGTCACAAGAGTGTGTAGCCTCCCCCTCACTTACCGACCTTAATGACAGTGAAAAATGAAACCGCGTGTACCTAATGGGAGTTTTGGAAAAGCAATCGTCACCGAAGTTAACCTGTCGGTAAAGAGGGAGGAAAGGGTTACATCTAAATGAAAGGAAATGTGCTAATAAAACTGGTGGAAATTAATTTTGAAAAGGGGTAAAGTTAATAAGGAAAGTAAATGTGCAGCCGTTACGTTAACAATTAACTATCGGTAATTAGGTATTTGAGATTTGGGGGAAATTACGGTCGCCAGTCCTAAGGACAATTACTATAGTAACTGAAAAAGAAAGGTTATTACACATATAATTAGCACTAGAAGCGTGGCAACTGAAGGTTGACGCGTGTAGTGTGAAAACTGAAAGTTTGTCAGAAGTAATAAATTTCGCTACACCCTGACTTAATTTAGCAAAAGAATTAATAAAACCGGAAAATCGAAATTTAATTTAGTGACTGAAGTTAATAGTGAGCTTTCTTTCTGAAGCACATCGAAATTCAGTAAAATACAGTTAGTCTTGGACTACCTCAACAATCGTTTCAAAAGCTACTTGAATCTACGCAATTTAGAAATAAGAGATTTAACTTTGATCTTGAATTAAATGATTCTGAACAATTAACAATAGTAAAATGTAGTACGTACCAAGCTGAGCTGCAGTCACAGGTAAGCTAAAATACGGTAACAAAGCTCGCACTCTTAATTCGTGCTTGTGTAATCTGAATATTGTAGCCAGCTCTGAGACTTTAACTGAACTTTGAAATTAAAGCAGTGAAATGGAATTATGCTGGCGATTGAATTTCAACGACACTCGGGTTCATTTCGGAAAAGGAAGGGACCCTGCTTGGCAATGAAATTGGGACAATGAGCAACAAAGGTTCATGCTAAGTTGCTGTAATTTTGCGAGACAAATGGAACAATTTGAAAAGCTGAGGTCTGCCATACAGTTCTGAAACTTTACGTGCTTTTAGTCTTCCTTGTTGGTTGATTGAAGGTTTGAAGCCGTCGATCGAGGAGGTGGCGACAGTCACTCATTGACGGCCGTCGCTGTTGCAGAAGCTGGATGCGACACGGTCACCAGGCGAAACGGGCTCTTGATGTGCGCCAGCTAATGCTTCCCGTCCGCGACATCATGTCAGAAACTATCATCGCGAGTCGAGCGCAATTACATGCTGCCAAACCCCGAAAACGCGGCAACTCGCGGGAGCGTCACAAGTGACGAAACAAAAATAGCCAAATATAGAGTACAGGACTTAATGCTCAATCAGCAAGTCTTAGACGACTACAAGGAAAAGACAGATAAAATCAAAAGTCACAAATGGGAAGAAATTGCAACCTCAATACGAGACGGAGCAGAACAAACAATTTTACTAACCAAAAAGAAAAAGCATCCCTGGTGGAATGAGGTCTGTGAGAAAGCACTACAGAAAAGAGCCAGAACTTGGGAGAAATACAACTCAACCAAAAGGCCAACTGACTGGGAGCAGTTCAAAACGCAAAGACGTGAAACGACGAAAATCATTAAAAGTGAACGAAGGAAATATGACACACAACAAATACAGAAAATACAAGATGAATTTTCTAAGAACAATACACGCAATTTCTTTCAAACATTCAGAACTACAATAACAAGATATAAACCACCGACACTCTGCTTGAAAGATGAAAAAGGAAATCTGATCACCAGCGTGGAACAAAATAGCCAACACCTAGCGAACTACTTTGAAACGCTGCTAAGCTGCAAAAGACCTGATGAAACCTTGACATTTGAGAAGCCTAAGAATAAGCTACCAGACTCTGAACCACCTAATAAAGAAGAAATTAAAGAGATCTTGAAAGGATTCAAAAACAATAAAGCATCTGGTAAAGATTCGTTAGTCGCGGAACTACTGAATACGCAGGAGAAAACTTAATAAATAATTTCGAGGCGCTGTTTGAAGAGATTTGGAATACAGAGAAGATTCCGGAGGAATGGAAGACAGCATTGATTCAACCGTTACATAAGAAGGGTGCCAAGACAAATACAAATAACTACAGAGGTATCTCATTGTTATCAGTGGCCTATAAGATCCTATCCAAGGCACTACAAAACAGGATTGAAAATCAAGTAGAGAAAGAACTGGGTGAATATCAGGCTGGGCTTAGAAAAGGAAGATCATGCAGTGAACAGATATTCAGTCTACGCTCCATAATACAACTTCGCGCACGCACATCGAAAAATCTAGTAATTACATTCATAGACTTCAAAAAAGCATATGATTCTATTGATAGACCAACCCTGATTAACACATTAGAAGAATTTGGGATTGATGATAAAAGCAGAAGTCTAATCCAGGAAACCCTTACGGGAACAAAATCGCAAGTGAAGTTTTTGGGTAGATTGTCACAACCGTTTGTAATTGGAACAGGTGTTAGACAAGGGGATGGGCTCTCCCCACTGTTGTTTAACATTGTCCTTGAAAAAGTGGTCAGGGAATGGAGAAAGAAGATGGCAGAAGCTGGAGTGAAAAATGGGATAACGTTAGGAAGAAATAAAACAAAAATTGAATGTCTGGCATTTGCTGATGACATGGCAATATTGGCAGATGACTTCGAAACAGCAAAGATTCAGATAGAAATGCTGCATGAGATCGCTGAGAAGACAGGTCTACAAATATCGTATGAAAAGACAGAACTGATGATACAGGACAAAACAGACCCAACACAGACATTGCAAACTAAATATGGAATAATTAAGAGAGTTCATAAATTTAAGTATCTAGGGGAATGGATTACACCGACAGGGTTACCAAATGTTTCACTACAGGAAAGAGCAATAAAGATGGAAACGGCATACCAGCTATGCCGAAATGTATACAATAAAAAGTCGATCTCCATCAATGCCAAGCTCAGGCACTACAATGCGCTAATAAAACCAGAAAGTTTGTATGCGATTGAATGCATCCCACTGAACAGAAAACGTCTGTTGGAGAAATTGGAAATAAAAGAGAGAAAAATAATGAGAAAGATCTTAGGACCTAAATAGAATGGACAAGATTATAAATTGCGATCCAATAAAGAGTTATACGAGAAAATTGAAAAACTGACAACATCCTTTAAAAAGAGAAGACTGAGTTTCTATGGGCATGTCAAAAGAATGGCACCAGAAAGAACGGCAAAGAAAATCCTGGAATACATGGAAAGCAGAAAGACACAAATTAACTGGCTGAAAGAAGTAAAAGAAGACATTGCAGAAATGAACATTATACCAGAGACAGTTTACAACAGAATGGAATATAGGAATGCCATCAACAAAATACAGGGATTCAAAGACCGAACGCAATCAAAGAAGACGGGAAAAACCTGGTCGCAAGATCGTAAAGAAGCCCACTCAGAAAAAATGAAGAAGTACTGGGATGAACGCAAGAAAAAGCACAAGAAATGACTGATGCTTAGCGTAGTCCAAAGTTGACTGTAACGAATAATAATAATAATAAAAGGCACAATACCGACTTAAGAACAAGAAGACTGACTGATCTTACTGACTATGTTTGAACCATTCCTGTGACACTAGTTATAAATTCTGATGCTTCACTTCAGGTTTATTGTATCCCTCTGACCTTCTTATTGACGATGAAACACAGAAATTGCATCGGAATTAAATAGAAAAGGCACAATGTCGACTTAAGTACAAGAAGACTGACTCTTCTTACTGTCTATGTTTTGAACCATTCCTGTGACACTAGTTATAGATTCCGATGCTTCACTCCAGGTTTACTGTATCCCTTGGACCTCCTTATTGACGATGAAAATCAGAAATTGCATCGGAATTAAATGGAAAAGGCACAATGCCGACTTAAGTACAAGAAGACTGACTCTTCTTACTGACTATGTTTTGAATCATTCCTGTGACACTAGTTATAGTTTGCGATGCTTCACTTCAGGTTTACTGTATACCTTAAACCTTCTTATTGACGATGAAACACAGAAATTGCATCGGAATTAAATACAAAAGGCACAGTGCCGACTTAAATACAAGAAGACTGGCTCTACTTACTGACTATGTTTTGAACCATTCCTGTGACACTTGTTATAGATTCCGATGCTTCACTTTAGGTTCACTGTATACCTTGGACCTTCTTATTGACGATGAAACACAGAAATTGCATCGGAATTAAATACAAAATGCACAATGCCGACTTATGTAAAAGAACACTGACTCTTCCTACTGTCTATGTTTTGAATCATTCCTGTGACACTACTTGTAGATTCCGATGCATCACTTCAGGTTTACTGTATCCCTTGGACCTTCTTATTGACGATGAAGGACAGAAATTGCATCGGAATTAAATACAAAAGGCGAAATGAAGACTTAAGTACACGAAGACTGACTCGTCTTACTGTCTATGTTTTGACCCATTCCTGTGACACTAGTTGTAGATTCCGATGCTACACTCCAGGTTTACTCTATCCCTTGGCCCTTCTTACTGACGATGAAACACAGATATTGCATCGGAATTAAATACAAAAGGTACAATGCCGACTTAAGGACAAGAAATCTGACTGTTCATACCGACTATGTATTGAACCATTCCTGTGACACTAGCTATAGATTTCGATGCTTAACTTCAGGATTACTGTATCCCTCTGACCTTCTTAGTGACGATGAAACACAGAAATTGCATCGGAAATAAATACAAAAAGCACAACGCCGACTTAAGTACAAGAATACTGACTCATCTTACTGTCTATGTTTTAAACCGTCCCTGTGACACTAGTTATAGATTCCGATGCATCACTCCAGGTTTACTGTATCCCTTGGACCTTCTTATAGACGATGAAACACAGAAATTGCATCGGAATTAAATACAAAAGGCACAATACCGACTTAAGTACAAGAACACTGACTCTTCTTACTGACTATGTTTTGAACCATTCTTGTGACACAAGTTATGGATTCCGATGCTTCACTTCAGGTTTACTGTATCCTTCTGACCTTCTTATTGACGATGAAACACAGAAATTGCATCGGAATTAAATACAAAAGGCACAATGCCGAATTAAGTACAAGAAGACTGACTCTTCTTACTGTTTATGATTTGAACCATTCCTGTGACACTAGTTATAGATTCCGATGATTCACTCCAGGTTTACTGTATCCCTTGGACCTTCTTATTGACGATGAAACACAGAAATTGCATCAGAATCAAATAGAATATGCACAATGATGACTTTAGTGCAAGAAGACTTACTATTCTTACTGACTATGTATTGAACCATTCCTGTGACACTAGCTATAGATTTCGATGCTTCACTTCAGGTTTATTGTATCCCTCTGACCTTCTTATTGACGATGAAACACAGTACTTGCAACGGAATTAAATAGAAAAGTCACAATGTCGACCTAAGTACAACAAGACTGACTCTTCTTACTGACTATGCTTTGTACCATTCCTGTGACACTAGTTATAGATTCCCATGCTTAACTTCAGGATTACTGTATCCCTCTGACCTTCTTAGTGACGATGAAATACAGAAATTGCATCAAAAATAAATACTAAAAGCACAACGCCGACTTAAGTACAAGAATACTGACTCATCTTACTGTCTCTGTTTTTAACCATTACTGTTACACTAGTTATAGATTCCGATGCTTCACTCCAGGTTTACTGTCTCCCTTGGACCTTCTTATTGCCATTGAAACACAGAAATTGCATCGGAATTAAATACAAGAGGCACAATGCTGACTTAAGGACAAGAAGACTGACTCTTCTTACTGACTATGTTTTGAACCAATCCTGTGACACTAGTTATAGATTTCGATGCTTCACTTCAGGTGTACTGTATCCCTCTGACCTTCCTATTGACGAAGAAACACAGAAATTGCATCGGAATTAAATACAAAAGCACAATGCCGACTTAAGTACATGAAGACTGACTCTTCTTACTGTCTACATATGAACCATTCCCGTGACACTAGTTATAGATTCCGATGCTTCACTTCAGGTATCCTGTATCCCTCTGACTTTCTTATTGCCGGTGAAACACAGAAATTGCATCGGAATTAAATACGAAAGGCACAATGCCAACTTAAGTACAAGAAGACTTACTCTTCTTACTGACTATGTTTTGAACCATTCCTGTGACACTAGTTATAGCTTCCGATGCTTCACTTCAGGTTTACTCTATCCCTCTGACCTTCTTATTGACGATGAAACACAGAAATTGCATCGGAATTAAATAGAAATGGCACAATGCCGACATAAGTACAAGAAGACTGACTCTTCTAACTGTCTATGTTTTGAACCATTCCTGTGACTCTAGTTGTAGATTCCGATGCATCACTTCAGGTTTACTGTATCCCTTGGACCTTCTTATTGACGATGAAGGACAGAAATTGCATCGGAATTAAATACAAAAGGCGAAATGAAGACTTAAGTACACGAAGACTGGCTCGTCTTACTGTCTATGTTTTGACCCATTCCTGTGACACTAGTTATAGATTCCGAAGCTACACTCCAGGTTTACCTTATCTCTTGGACATTCTTATTGACGATGATACACAGAAATTGCGTCGGAATGAAATAGAAAAGGCACAATGCTGACTTAAGTACAAGAAGACTGACCCTTCCTACTGTCTATGTTTTGAACCATACCTGTGACACTAGTTATAGATTCCGATTCTTCACTTCAGGTTTACTGTATCCCTCTGACCTTATTGCCGATGAACCACAGAAATTGCATCGGAATTAAATATAAAAGGCACAATACCGACTTAAGGACAAGAAGACTGACTCTTCTTACTGACTATGTTTTGAACCATTCCTGAGACACTAGTTATAGATTCCGATGCTTCACTTCAGGTTTACTGTATCCCTCTGACCTTCTTATTGCGGTGAAACACAGAAATTGCATCGGAATTAAATGCGAAAGGCACAATGCAAACTTAAGTACAAGTAGACTGACTCTTCCTACTGACTATGTTTTGAACCATTCCTGTGACAGTAGTTACAGATTCCGATGCTTCACTTCAGGTTTACTGTATCCCTTGGACCTTCTTATTGACGATGAAACACAGAAATTGCATCGGAATTAAATACAAAAGACACAATGCCGACTTAAGTACAAGAAGACTGACTCTTCTTACACGCTATGCTTTGAACCATTCCTGTGACACTAGTTATAGATTCCGATGCTTCACCTCCGGTTTACTGTATCCCTTGGACCTACTTATTGGCGATGAAACACAGAAATTGCATCGGAATTCAATACAAAAGGCACAATGCCGACTTAAGCACAAGAAGACTGACTCTTCTTACTGACTATGCTTTGTACCATTCCTGTGACACTAGTTATAGATTCCGATGCTTAACTTCAGGATTACTGTATCCCTCTGACCTTCTTAGTGACGATGAAACACAGAAATTGCATCAAAAATAAATACAAAAAGCACAACGCCGACTTAAGTACAAGAATACTGACTCATCTTACTGTCTATTTTTGAACCAGTCCTGTGACACTAGGTATAGACTCCGATGCTTCACTCCAGGTTTACTGTGTCCCGTGGACGGTCTTATTGGGGATGAAACACAGAAATTGCGTCGGAATTAAATACAAAAGGCACAATGCCGACTTAAGTAAAAGAAGTCTGACTCTTCTTACTGTTTATGATTTGAACCATTCCTGTGACACTAGTTATAGATTCCGATGATTCACTCCAGGTTTACTGTATCCCTTGGACCTTCTTATTTACGATGAAGCACAGAAATTGCATCAGAATCAAATAGAATATGCACAATGATGACTTTAGTGCAAGAAGACTTACTATTCTTACTGACTATGTATTGAACCATTCCTGTGACGCTAGCTATAGATTTCGATGCTTCACTTCAGGTTTATTGTATCCCTCTGACCTTCTTATTGACGATGAAACACAGAACTTGCATCGGAATTAAATAGAAAAGTCACAATGTCGACCTAAGTACAAGAAGACTGACTCTTCTTACTGTCTATGTTTTGAACCATTCCTGTGACACTAGTTATAGGTTCCGATGCTTCACTCCAGGTTTGCTGTATCTCTTGGACATTCTTATTGACGATGATACACAGAAATTGCATCGGAATGAAATAGAAAAGGCACAATGCTGACTTAAGTACAAGAAGACTGACCCATCCTACTGTCTATGTTTTTAACCATTCCTGTGACACTAGTTATAGATTCCGATTCTTCACTTCAGGTTTACTGTATCCCTCTGACCTTATTGCCGATGAACCACAGAAATTGCATCGGAATTAAATATAAAAGGCACAATACCGACTTAAGGACAAGAAGACTGACTCTTCTTACTGACTATGTTTTGAACCATTCCTGAGACACTAGTTATAGACTCCGATGCTTCACTTCAGGTTTACTGCATCCCTCTGACCTTCTTATTGCGGTGAAACACTGAAATTGCATCGAAATTAAATGCGAAAGGCACAATGCAAACTTAAGTACAAGTAGACTGACTCTTCCTACTGACTATGTTTTGAACCATTCCTGTGACAGTAGTTACAGATTCCGATGCTTCACTTCAGGTTTACTGTATCCCTTGGACCTTCTTATTGACGATGAAACACAGAAATTGCATCGGAATTAAATACAAAAGACACAATGCCGACTTAAGTACAAGAAGACTGACTCTTCTTACACGCTATGATTTGAACCATTCCTGTGACACTAGTTATAGATTCCGATGCTTCACCTCAGGTTTACTGTATCCCTTGGACCTACTTATTGGCGATGAAACACAGAAATTGCATCGGAATTCAATACAAAAGGCACAATGCCGACTTAAGCACAAGAAGACTGACTCTTCTTACTGACTATGCTTTGTACCATTCCTGTGACACTAGTTATAGATTCCGATGCTTAACTTCAGGATTACTGTATCCCTCTGACCTTCTTAGTGACGATGAAACACAGAAATTGCATCAAAAATAAATACAAAAAGCACAACGCCGACTTAAGTACAAGAATACTGACTCATCTTACTGTCTATGTTTTGAACCATTCCATTGACACCAGTTATAGATTCCGATGCTTCACTTCAGGTTTGCTGTATCCCTCTGACCTTCTTATTGACGATGAAACACAGAAATTGCATCGGAACTAAATAGAAAAGGCACAATGTCGACTTAAGTACAAGAAGACTGACTCTTCTTACTGTCTATTTTTTGAACCATTCCTGTGACACTAGTTATAGATTCCAATGCTTCACTAAAGGTTTACTGTATCCCTTGGACCTGCTTATTGACGATGAAACACAGAAATTGCATCGGAATTAAATACAAAAGGCACAATGCCGACATAAGTACATGAAGTCCGACTCTTCCTACTGACGATGTTTTGAACCACTCCTGTGACACTAGTTATAGATTCCGATGCTTCACTCCAAGTTTACTGTATCCCTTGGTCCTTCTTACTGACGATGAAACACAGAAATTGCATCGGAAATAAATACAAAAGGCACAATGCCGACTTAAGGACAAGAAGACTGACTCTTCTTACTGACTATATTTTGAACCATTCCTGTGACACTAGTTATACATTCCGATTCTTCACTTGAGGTTTACTGTATCGCTTGGACCGTCCTATTGACGATGAAACACAGAAATTGCATTGGAATTAAATACAAAAGGCACAGTGTCGACTTATGTACAAGAAGACTGACTCTTCCTACAGTCTATGTTTTGAACTATTCCTGTGTCACTAGTTATAGATTACGATGCTTCACTTCAGGTTACTGTATCCCTTGGACCTTCTTATTGACGATGAAACACAGAAATTGCATCGGAATTAAATACAAATGGCACAATGCCGACATAAGTACATGAAGACCAACTCTTCCTACTGACTATGTTTGAACCGTTCCTGTGACACTAGTCATAGATTCCGATGCTTCACTTGAGGTTTACTGTATCCCCTGGACCTTCTTATTGACGATGAAACACAGAAATTGCATCGGAATTAAAAACAAAAGGCACAATGGCGACTTAAGGATTAGAAGACTGGCTCTTCTTACTGACTTTGTTTTGAACCATTCCTGTGACACTAGTTATAGATTCCGATGCTTCACTTCAGGTTTACTGTATCCCTTGGACCTTCTTATTGACGATGAATCACAGAAATTGCATCGGAATTAAATACAAAAGGCACAACGCCGTCTTAAGTACAAGAAGACTGACCCTTCTTACTCTCTATGCTTTGAACCATTCCTGTGACACTAGTTATAGATTCCGATGCGCCATTTCAGGTTTACTGCATCCCTTGGACCTTCTTATTTACGATGAAGTACAGAAATAGCATCGGAATTAAACACAAAAGGCAGAATGCCGACTTAAGTACAAAAAGACGGACTCCTCTTACTGACTATGATTTGAACCATTACTGTGACACTAGTTATTGATTCCGATGCTTCACTTCAGGTTTACTGTATCCCTCTGACATTCTTTTTGACGATGAGACACAGAAATTGCATCGGAATTAAATAGAAAAGGCACAATGCCGGCTTAAGTACAAGAAGACTGACTCTTCCCACTGTCTATGTTTTGAACCATTCTTGTGACACTAGTTATAGATTCCGATGTTTCACTTGAGGTTTACTGTATCCCTTGGACCTCCTTATTGACGATGAAACACAGAAATTACTTTGGAATTAAATAGAAAAGGCACAATGCCGAGTTAAGTACAAGACAACTGACTTTTCTTACTGTCTATGCTTTGAATATTCCTGTGACACTAGTAATAGATTCTGATGCTTCATCTCAGGTTTACTGTATCCCTTGGACCTTCTTATTGACCATGAAAGACAGAAACTGCATCAGAATCAAATAGAATATGCACAATGATGACTTTAGTGCAAGAAGACTTACTATTCTTACTGACTATGCTTTGAACCATTCCTGTGACACTAGTTATAGATTCCGATGCTTCACTTCAGGATTACTGTATCCCTTGGTCCTCCTTATTGACGATGAAACACAGAAATAACTTCGGAATTAAATACAAAAGGCACAATGCCGACTTAAGTACAAGAAGACTGACTCTTCTTACTATGTTTTGAACCTTTCCTGTGACACTAGTTATAAATTCCGATGCTTCACGTCAGGTTTACTGTATCCCTTGGACTTTCTTATTGACGATGAAACACTGAAATTGCATCGGAATTAAATACAAAAGGCACAATGCAGAATTAAGTACAACAAGACTGACTCTTCTTACTGTCTATGTTTTGAACCATTCCTGTGACTCTAGTTACAGATTCCGCTGCTT
This sequence comes from Schistocerca piceifrons, assembly GCF_021461385.2. Lineage (NCBI taxonomy): Eukaryota > Metazoa > Arthropoda > Insecta > Orthoptera > Acrididae > Schistocerca > Schistocerca piceifrons. The sequence continues at coordinate 117,137 of NW_025728024.1, read as the reverse complement.
CACTCCAGGTTTACTGCATCCCTTGGACCTTCTTATTGACGATGAAACACAGAAATTGCATCGGAATTAAATACAAAAGGCACAATGCCGACTTAAGGACAAAAAGATTGACTCTTCTTACAGACTATGATTTGAACCATTCCTGTGACACTAGCTATAGATTCCGATGCTTCACTTCAGGTTTACTGTATCCCTCTGACCTTCTTATTGACAAAGAAACACAGAAATTGCATCGGAATTAAATACAAAAGGCTCAATGCCGACTTAAGTACAAGAAGACTGACTCTTCTTACTGTCTATGTTTTGAACCATTCCTGTGACACCAGTTATAGATTCCGATGCTTCACTCCAGGTTTACTGTATCCCTTGGACCTTGTTATAGACGATGAAACATAGAAATCGCATCGGAATTAAATAGAAAAGGCACAATGCCGACTTAAGTACACGAAGACTGACGCTTCTTACTGTCTATGATTTGAACCATTCCTGTGACACTAGTTATAGATTCCGATGCTACACTCCAGGTATACTGTATCCCTCTGACCTTCTTATTGACGATGAAACACAGAAATTGCATCGAAATTAAATACAAGAGGCACAATGCCGACTTAAGGACAAGAAGACTGAATCTTCTTACTGGCTATGTTTTGAACCATTCCTGTGACACTAGTTATAGATTTCGATGCTTCACTTCAGGTTTGCTGTATCCCTCTGACCTTCTTATTGACGATGAAACACAGAAATTGCATCGGAACTAAATGGAAAAGGCACAATGCCGACTTAAGTACAAGAAGACTGACTCTTCCTACTGTCTATGTTTTGAACCATTCCTGTGACACTAGTTATAGATTCCGATGCTTCACTTTAGGTTTATTGTATCCCTTTGACCTGCTTATTGACGATGAAACACAGAAATTGCCTCGGAATTAAATGCAAAAGGCACAATACCGACTTAAGTACAGGAAGACAGACTCTTCCTACTGTCTATGTTTTGAACCATTCCTGTGACACTAGTTTTAGTTTCCGATGCTTCACTTCAGGTTTGCTGTATCCCTCTGACCTTCTTATTGACAATGAAACACAGAAATTGCATCGGAATTAAATAGAAAAGGCACAATGTCGACTTAAGTACAAGAAGACTGACTCTTCTTACTGTCTATTTTTTGAACCATTCCTGTAACACTAGTTATAGATTCCAATGCTTCACTAAAGGTTTACTGTATCCCTTGGCTCTTCTTATTGACGATGAAACACAGAAATTGCATCGGAATTAAATACAAAATTCACAATGCCGACTTAAGGACAAGAAGACTGACTCTTATTACTGACTATATTTTGAACCATTCCTGTGACACTAGATATAGATTCCGATGCTTCACTTCAGGTTTACTGTATCCCCTGGACCTTCTTATTGACGATGAAACACAGAAATTGCATCGAAATTAAATACAAAAGGCCAAATGCCGACTTAAGTACACGAAGACTGACTCTTCTTACAGTCTATGATTTGAACCATTCCTGTGTCACTAGTTATAGACTCCGATGCTACACTCCTGGTTTACTGTATCCCATGGACCTTCTTATTGACGATGAAACACAGAAATTGCATCGGAATTAAATACAAAATTCACAATGCCGACTAAAGGATAAGAAGACAGGCTCTTCTTACTGACTTTGTTTTGAACCATTCCTGTGACACTAGTTATACATTCCGATTCTTCACTTCAGGTTTACTGTATCGCTTGGACCGTCCTATTGACGATGAAACACAGAAATTGCATCGGAATTAAATACAAAAGGCACAATGCCGACATAAGTACATGAAGACCAACTCTTCCTACTGACTATGTTTGAACCGTTCCTGTGACATTAGTCATAGATTCCGATGCTTCACTTGAGGTTTACTGTATCCCTTGGACCTTCTTATTGACGATGAAACACAGAAATTGCATCGGAATTAAATAGAAAAGGCACAATGCCGACGTAAGTACAAGAAGACTGACTCTTCTTACTGACTATGTTTTGACCATTCCTGTGACACTAGTTATAGATTCCGATGCTTCACTTCAGGTTTACTGTATCCCTTGGACCTTCTTATTGACGATGAATCACAGAAATTGCATCGGAATTAAATACAAAAGGCACAACGCCGTCTTAAGTACAAGAAGACTGACCCCTCTTACTGTCTATGCTTTGAACCATTCCTGTGACACTAGTTGTGGATTCCAATGCGTCATTTCAGGTTTACTGCTTCCCTTGGACCTTCTTATTTACGATGAAATACAGAAATTGCATCGGAATTAAACACAAAAGGCAGAATGCCGACTTAAGTACAAAAAGATGGACTCCTCTTACTGACTATGATTTGTACCATTCCTGTGACACTAGTTATAGATTCCGATGCTTCACTTCAGGTGTACTGTATCCCCTGGACCTTCTTATTGACGAGGAAACACAGAAATTGCATCGGAATTAAATAGAAAAGGCACAATGCCGACTTAAGTACAAGAAGACTGACTCCTCCCACTGTCTATGTTTTGAACCATTCTTGTGACACTAGTTATGGATTCCGATGCTTCACTTGAGGTTTACTGTATCCCTTGGACCTTCTTATTGACGATGAAACACAGATATTGCTTTGGAATTAAATAGAAAAGGCACAATGCCGAGTTAAGTACAAGACAACTGACTTTTCTTACTGTCTATGCTTTGAATATTCCTGTGACACTAGTAATAGATTCTGATACTTCACCTCAGGTTTACTGTATCCCTTGGACCTTCTTATTGACAATGGAACACAGAAATTGCATCGGAATTAAATACAAAATGCACAATGCCGACATAAGTACAAGAAGACTGACTCTTCTTACTGACTATGATTTGAACCATTCCTGTGACACTAGTTATAGATTGCAATGCTTCACTTCAGGTTTACTGTATCCCTCTGACCTTCTAATTGACGAGGAAACACAGAAATTGCATCGGAATTAAATACAAAAGGGAGAATGCCGACTTAAGTACAAGAAGACTGACTCTTCTTACTGTCTATATTTTGAACCATTCCTGTGACACTAGTAATCGATTCCGATGCTTCACTGCAGGTCTACTGTATCCCTTGGGTCTTCTTTTTGACGATGAAACACAGAAATTGCATCGGAATGAAATTAAAAATGCGCAATGCCGACTTAAGTACAAGGCGTCTGACTCATCTTACTGTCTATGTTTTGAACCATTACTGTGACACTAGTTATAGATTCCGATGCTTCACTCCAGGTTTTCTGTAACCCCTTGGACCTTCTTATTGACGATGAAACACAGAAATTGCATCGGAATTAAATACAAAAGGAAGAATGCCGACTTAAGTACAAGAAGACTGACTCTTCTTACTGTCTATGATTTGAACCATTCCATTGACACTAGTAATAGATTCCGATGCTTCACTCCAGGTTTACTGTATCCCTTGGACCTTGTTATTGACGATGAAACACAGAAATTGCATCGGAATTAAATAGAAAAGGCACAATGCCGACTTAAGTACAAGAAGATAGACTCTTCTTACTGACTACGTTCTTACCATTCCTGTGACACTAGTTATAGATTCCGATGCTTCACTTCAGGTTTACTCTATCCCCTGGACCTTCTTAAAGACGATGAAACACAGAAATTGCATCGGAATTAAATACAAAAGGCACAATTCCGACTTAAGGATAAGAAGACTGGCTCTTCTTACTGACTTTGTTTTGAACCATTCCTGTGACACTAGTTATAGATTCCGATGCTTCACTTCAGGTTTACTGTATCGCTTGGACCGTCCTATTGACGATGAAACACAGAAATTGCATCGGAATTAAATACAAAAGGCACAGTGCCGACTTAAGTACAAGAAGACTGACTCTTCCTACAGTCAATGTTTTGAACCATTCCTGTGTCACTAGTTATAGATTACGATGCTTCACTTCAGGTTTACTGTATCCCTTGGACCTTCTTACTGACGATGAAACACAGAAATTGCATCGGAATTAAATACAAAAGGCACAATGCCGACATAAGTACATGAAGACAAACTCTTCCTACTGACTATGTTTAAACGTTCCTGTGACACTAGTTATAGATTCCAATGCTTCACTTGAGGTTTACTGTATCCCTTAGACCTTCTTATTGATGATGAAACACAGAAATTGCATCGGAATTAAATATATAAAGGCACAATGCCGACTTAAGTGGAAGAAGACTGACTCATCTTACTGTCTATGTTTTGAACCATTCCTGTGACCCTAGTTATAGATTCGGATGCTTCACTTCAGGTTTACTGTATCCCCCTGACCTTCTTATTGACGATGAAACACAGAAATTGCATCGGAATTAAATACAAAAGGCACAATGCCGTCTTAAGTACAAGAAGACTGACCCCTCTTACTGTCTATGTTTTGAACCATTCCTGTGACACTAGTTATAGATTCCGATGCGTCATTTCAGGTTTACTGTATCCCTCGGACCTTCTTATTGACGATGAAACACAGAAATTGCATCGGAATTAAATACAAAAGCCTCAATGCCGACTTAAGTACAAGAAGACTGATTCCTCTTACTGACTATGATTTGAACCATTCCTGTGGCACTAGTTATAGATTGCAATGCTTCACTTCAGGTTTACTGTATCCCTCTGACCTTCTTATTGGCGATTAAACACAGAAATTGCATCGGAATTAAATACAAAAGGCACAATGCCAACTTAACTACAAGAAGACTGACTCTTATAATGTCTATGTTTGGTACCATTTCTGTGATACTGGTTATAGAGTCCGATGCTTCACTTCAGGTTTACTGTATCCCTTGGGCCTTCTTAGTGACGATGAATCACAGAAATTGCATCGGAATTAAATACAAAAGGCACAATGCCGACTTAAGTACAAGAAGGCTGACTCTTCTTACTGTATATATTTTGAACCATTCCAGTGACACTAGTGATCGATTCCGATGCTTCACTGCAGGTCTACTGTATCCCTTGGGTCTTCTTTTTGACGATGAAACACAGATATTGCATCGGAATTAAATACAAAGGGCACAATGCCGACTTAAGTACAAGACGTCTGACTCTTCTTACTGTCTATGTTTTGAACCATTACTGTGTCACTAGTTATAGATTCCGATGCGTCATTTCGGGTTTACTGTATCCCTCGGACCTTCTTATTGAAGATGAAACACAGAAATTGCATCGGAATTAATTACAAAATGCTCAATGCCGACTTAAGTACAAGAAGACTGACTCTTATACTGTCTATGTTTTGAGCCATTTCTGTGACACTAGTTATAAAGTCCGATGCTTCACTTCAGGTTTACTGTATCACTTGGACCTTCTTAGTGACGATGAATCACAGAAATTGCATCGGAATTAAATACAAAAGGCACAATGCCGACTTAAGTACAAGACGTCTGACTCTTCTTACTGTCTATGTTTGAACCATTAGTGTGACACTAGTTATAGATTCCAATGCTTCACTCCAGGTTTACTGTAACCCCTTGGTCCTTCTTATTGACGATGAAACACAGAAATTGCATCGGAATTAAATACAAAAGGAAGAATGCCGACTTAAGTACAAGAAGACTGACTCTTCTTACTGTCTATGTTTTGAACCATTCCATTGACACTAGTTATCGATTCCGATGCTTCACTCCAGGTTTACTTTATCCCTTTTACCTTGTTATTGACGATGAAACACAGAAATTGCATCGGAATTAAATAGAAAAGGCACAATGCCGACTTAAGTACAAGAAGACTGGCTACTCTTACTGACTATGTTTTGACCATTCCTGTGACACTAGTTATAGATTCCGATGCTTCACTTCATATTTACTGTATCGCTTGGACCGTCCTATTGACGATGAAACACAGAAATTGCATCGGAATTAAATACAAAAGGCACAGTGCCAACTTAAGTACAATAAGACTGGCTCTTCCTACAGTCTATGTTTTGAACCATTCCTGTGTCGCTAGTTATAGATTATGATGCTTCACTTCAGGTTTACTGTATCCCTTGGACCTTCTTATTGACAATGAAACACAGAAATTGTATCGGAATTAAATACAAAAGGCACAATGCCGACATAAGTACATGAAGACCAACTCTTCCAACTGGCAATGTTTTAACCGTTCCTGAGACACTAGTTATAGATTCCGATGCTTCACTTGAGGTTTACTGTATCCCTTGGACCTTCTTATTGACGATGAAACACAGAAATTGCATCGGAATTAAATACAATAAGCACAACCCCGTCTTAAGTACAAGAAGACTGACTCTTCTTACTGTCTATGTTTGGAACCATTCCTGTGTCACTAGTTATAGATTCCGATGCGTCTTTTTAGGTCTACTGTATCCTTTGGACCTTCTTATTTACGATGAAATACAGAAATTGCATCGGAATTAAACACAAAAGGCTCAATGCCGACTTAAGTACAAAAAGACTGACTCCTCTTACTGACTATGATTTGAACCATTCCTGTGACACTAGTTATAGATTCCGATGCTTCACTTCAGGTTTACTGTGTCCCTCTGACCTTCTTTTTGACGATGAAACACAGAAATTGCATCGGAATTAAATAGAAAAGGCACAATGCCGACTTAAGTACAAGAAGACAGACTCTTCTTACTGACTATGTTTTGACCATTCCTGTGACACTAGTTATAGATTCCGATGCCTCACTTCAGGTGTACTGTATCCCCTGGACCTTCTTATTGACGATGAAACACAGAAATTGCATCGGAATTAAAAACAAAAGGCACAATGGCGACTTTAGAATAAGAAGACTGGCTCTTCTTACTGACTTTGATTTGAACCATTCCTGTGACTCTAGTTATAGTTTCCGATGCTTCACTTCAGGTTTACTGTATCCCTTGGACCTTCTTATTGACGATGAATCACAGAAATTGCATCGGAATTAAATACAAAAGGCACAACGCCGTCTTAAGTACAAGAAGATTGACCCTTCTTACTGTCTATGCTTTGAACCATTCCTGTGACACTAGTTATGGATTCCGATGCGTCATTTCAGGTTTACTGCATCCCTTGGACCTTCTTATTTACGATCAAATACAGAAATTGCATCGGAATTAAACACAAAAGGCAGAATGCCGACATAAGTACAAAAAGACGGACTCCTCTTACTGACTATGATTTGTACCATTCCTGTGACACTAGTTATAGATTCCGATGCTTCACTTCAGGTGTACTGTATCCCCTGGACCTTCTCATTGACGATGAAACACAGAAATTGCATCGGAATTAAATAGAAAAGGCACAATGCCGACTTAAGTACAAGAAGACTGACTCTTCCCACTGTCTATGATTTGAACCATTCTTGTGACACTAGTTATGGATTCCGATGCTTCACTTGAGGTTTACTGTATCCCTTGGACCTTCTTATTGACGATGAAACACAGAAATTGCTTTGGTATTAAATAGAAAAGGCACAATGCCGAGTTAAGTACAAGACAACTGACTTTTCTTACTGTCTATGCTTTGAATATTCCTGTGACACTAGTAATAGATTCTGATGCTTCATCTCAGGTTTACTGTATCCCTTGGACCTTCTTATTGACCATGAAAGACAGAAACTGCATCAGAATCAAATAGAATATGCACAATGATGACTTTAGTGCAAGAAGACTTACTATTCTTACTGACTATGCTTTGAACCATTCCTGTGACACTAGTTATAGATTCCGATGCTTCACTTCAGGATTACTGTATCCCTTGGTCCTCCTTATTGACGATGAAACACAGAAATAACTTCGGAATTAAATACAAAAGGCACAATGCCGACTTAAGTACAAGAAGACTGACTCTTCTTACTATGCTTTGAACCTTTCCTGTGAAGTTATAAATTCCGATGCTTCACGTCAGGTTTACTGTATCCCTTGGACTTTCTTATTGACGATGAAACACTGAAATTGCATCGGAATTAAATACAAAAGGCACAATGCAGAATTAAGTACAACAAGACTGACTCTTCTTACTGTCTATGTTTTGAACCATTCCTGTGACTCTAGTTACAGATTCCGCTGCTTCACTCCAGGTTTACTGCATCCCTTGGACCTTCTTATTGACGATGAAACACAGAAATTGCATCGGAATTAAATACAAAAGGCACAATGCCGACTTAAGGACAAAAAGATTGACTCTTCTTACAGACTATGATTTGAACCATTCCTGTGACACTAGCTATAGATTCCGATGCTTCACTTCAGGTTTACTGTATCCCTCTGACCTTCTTATTGACAAAGAAACACAGAAATTGCATCGGAATTAAATACAAAAGGCTCAATGCCGACTTAAGTACAAGAAGACTGACTCTTCTTACTGTCTATGTTTTGAACCATTCCTGTGACACCAGTTATAGATTCCGATGCTTCACTCCAGGTTTACTGTATCCCACTGACCTTCTAATTGACGAAGAAACACAGAAATTGCATCGGAATTAAATACAAAAGGCAGAATGCCGACTTAAGTACAAGAAGACTGACTCTTCTTACTGTCTATATTTTGAACCATTCCTGTGACACTAGTAATCGATTCCGATGCTTCACTGCAGGTCTACTGTTTCCCTTGTTTCTTCTTTTTGACGATGAAACACAGAAATTGCATCGGAATGAAATACAAAATGCACAATGCCGACTTAAGTACAAGACGTCTGACTCTTCTTACTGTCTATGTTTTGAACCATTACTGTGACACTAGTTATAGATTCCGATGCTTCACTCCAGGTTTTCTGTAACCCCTTGGACCTTCTTATTGACGATGAAACACAGAAATTGCATCGGAATTAAATACAAAAGGAAGAATGCCGACTTAAGTACAAGAAGACTGACTCTTCTTACTGTCTATGATTTGAACCATTCCATTGACACTAGTTACAGATTCCGATGCTTCACTCCAGGTTTACTGTATCCCTTGGACCTTGTTATTGACGATGAAACACAGAAATTGCATCGGAATTAAATACAAAAGGCACAATGCCGACATAAGTACATGAAGTCCGACTCTTCCTACTGACGATGTTTTGAACCACTCCTGTGACACTAGTTATTGATTCCGATGCTTCACTCCAAGTTTACTGTATCCCTTGGTCCTTCTTACTGACGATGAAACACAGAAATTGCATCGGAAATAAATACAAAAGGCACAATGCCGACTTAAGGACAAGAAGACTGACTCTTCTTACTGACTATATTTTGAACCATTCCTGTGACACTAGTTATACATTCCGATTCTTCACTTGAGGTTTACTGTATCGCTTGGACCGTCCTATTGACGATGAAACACAGAAATTGCATTGGAATTAAATACAAAAGGCACAGTGTCGACTTATGTACAAGAAGACTGACTCTTCCTACAGTCTATGTTTTGAACTATTCCTGTGTCACTAGTTATAGATTACGATGCTTCACTTCAGGTTACTGTATCCCTTGGACCTTCTTATTGACGATGAAACACAGAAATTGCATCGGAATTAAATACAAATGGCACAATGCCGACATAAGTACATGAAGACCAACTCTTCCTACTGACTATGTTTGAACCGTTCCTGTGACACTAGTCATAGATTCCGATGCTTCACTTGAGGTTTACTGTATCCCCTGGACCTTCGTATTGACGATGAAACACAGAAATTGCATCGGAATTAAAAACAAAAGGCACAATGGCGACTTAAGGATAAGAAGACTGGCTCTTCTTACTGACTTTGTTTTGAACCATTCCTGTGACACTAGTTATAGATTCCGATGCTTCACTTCAGGTTTACTGTATCCCTTGGACCTTCTTATTGACGATGAATCACAGAAATTGCATCGGAATTAAATACAAAAGGCACAACGCCGTCTTAAGTACAAGAAGACTGACCCTTCTTACTCTCTATGCTTTGAACCATTCCTGTGACACTAGTTATAGATTCCGATGCGCCATTTCAGGTTTACTGCATCCCTTGGACCTTCTTATTTACGATGAAATACAGAAATAGCATCGGAATTAAACACAAAAGGCAGAATGCCGACTTAAGTACAAAAAGACGGACTCCTCTTACTGACTATGATTTGAACCATTACTGTGACACTAGTTATTGATTCCGATGCTTCACTTCAGGTTTACTGTATCCCTCTGACATTCTTTTTGACGATGAAACACAGAAATTGCATCGGAATTAAATAGAAAAGGCACAATGCCGACTTAAGTACAAGAAGACTGACTCTTCCCACTGTCTATGTTTTGAACCATTCCTGTGACACTAGTTATAGATTCCCATGCTTCACTTGAGGTTTACTGTATCCCTTGGACCTTCTTATTGACGATGAAACACAGAAATTGCATCGGAATTAAATAGAAAAGGCACAATGCCGACTTAAGTACAAGAAGACTGACACTTCCCACTGTCTATGTTTTGAACCATTCTTGTGACACTAGTTATAGATTCCGATGTTTCACTTGAGGTTTACTGTATCCCTTGGACCTCTTTATTGACGATGAAACACAGAAATTACTTTGGAATTAAATAGAAAAGGCACAATGCCGAGTTAAGTACAAGACAACTGACTTTTCTTACTGTCTATGCTTTGAATATTCCTGTGACACTAGTAATAGATTCTGATGCTTCATCTCAGGTTTACTGTATCCCTTGGACCTTCTTATTGACCATGAAAGACAGAAACTGCATCAGAATCAAATAGAATATGCACAATGATGACTTTAGTGCAAGAAGACTTACTATTCTTACTGACTATGCTTTGAACCATTCCTGTGACACTAGTTATAGATTCCGATGCTTCACTTCAGGATTACTGTATCCCTTGGTCCTCCTTATTGACGATGAAACACAGAAATAACTTCGGAATTAAATACAAAAGGCACAATGCCGACATAGGTACAAGAAGACTGACTCTTCTTACTATGTTTTGAACCTTTCCTGTGACACTAGTTATAAATTCCGATGCTTCACGTCAGGTTTACTGTATCCCTTGGACTTTCTTATTGACGATGAAACACTGAAATTGCATCGGAATTAAATACAAAAGGCACAATGCAGAATTAAGTACAACAAGACTGACTCTTCTTACTGTCTATGTTTTGAACCATTCCTGTGACTCTAGTTACAGATTCCGCTGCTTCACTCCAGGTTTACTGCATCCCTTGGACCTTCTTATTGACGATGAAACACAGAAATTGCATCGGAATTAAATACAAAAGGCACAATGCCGACTTAAGGACAAAAAGATTGACTCTTCTTACAGACTATGATTTGAACCATTCCTGTGACACTAGCTATAGATTCCGATGCTTCACTTCAGGTTTACTGTATCCCTCTGACCTTCTTATTGACAAAGAAACACAGAAATTGCATCGGAATTAAATACAAAAGGCTCAATGCCGACTTAAGTACAAGAAGACTGACTCTTCTTACTGTCTATGTTTTGAACCATTCCTGTGACACCAGTTATAGATTCCGATGCTTCACTCCAGGTTTACTGTATCCCTTGGACCTTGTTATTGACGATGAAACATAGAAATCGCATCGGAATTAAATAGAAAAGGCACAATGCCGACTTAAGTACACGAAGACTGACGCTTCTTACTGTCTATGATTTGAACCATTCCTGTGACACTAGTTATAGATTCCGATGCTACACTCCAGGTATACTGTATCATTCTGACCTTCTTATTGACGATGAAACACTGAAATTGCATCGGAATTAAATACAAGAGGCACAATGCCGACTTAAGGACAAGAAGACTGAATCTTCTTACTGGCTATGTTTTGAACCATTCCTGTGACACTAGTTATAGATTCCGATGCTTCACTTCAGGTTTGCTGTATCCCTCTGACCTTCTTATTGACGATGAAACACAGAAATTGCATCGGAACTAAATGGAAAAGGCACAATGCCGACTTAAGTACAAGAAGACTGACTCTTCCTACTGTCTATGTTTTGAACCATTCCTGTGACACTAGTTATAGATTCCGATGCTTCACTTCAGGTTTATTGTATCCCTTGGACCTGCTTATTGACGATGAAACACAGAAATTGCCTCGGAATGAAATACAAAAGGCACAATACCGACTTAAGTACAGGAAGACAGACTCTTCCTACTGTCTATGTTTTGAACCATTCCTGTGACACTAGTTTTAGTTTCCGATGCTTCACTTCAGGTTTGCTGTATCCCTCTGACCTTCTTATTGACGATGAAACACAGAAATTGCATCGGATTTAAATAGAAAAGGCACAATGTCGACTTAAGTACAAGAAGACTGACTCTTCTTACTGTCTATTTTTTGAACCATTCCTGTAACACTAGTTATAGATTCCAATGCTTCACTAAAGGTTTACTGTATCCCTTGGACCTGCTTATTGACGATGAAACACAGAAATTGCATCAGAATTAAATACAAAAGGCACAATGCCGACTTATGTACATGAAGACCGACTCTTCCTACTGACGATGTTTTGAACCACTCCTGTGACACTAGTTATAGATTCCGATGCTTCAGTCCAGGTTTACGGTATCCCTTGGCTCTTCTTATTGACGATGAAACACAGAAATTGCATCGGAATTAAATACAAAAGGCACAATGCCGACTTAAGGACAAGAAGACTGACTCTTATTACTGACTATATTTTGAACCATTCCTGTGACACTAGATATAGATTCCGATGCTTCACTTCAGGTTTACTGTATCCCCTGGACCTTCTTATTGACGATGAAACACAGAAATTGCATCGAAATTAAATACAAAAGGCCAAATGCCGACTTAAGTACACGAAGACTGACTCTTCTTACAGTCTATGATTTGAACCATTCCTGTGTCACTAGTTATAGACTCCGATGCTACACTCCTGGTTTACTGTATCCCATGGACCTTCTTATTGACGATGAAACACAGAAATTGCATCGGAATTAAATACAAAATTCACAATGCCGACTTAAGGATAAGAAGACAGGCTCTTCTTACTGACTTTGTTTTGAACCATTCCTGTGACACTAGTTATACATTCCGATTCTTCACTTCAGGTTTACTGTATCGCTTGGACCGTCCTATTGACGATGAAACACAGAAATTGCATCGGAATTAAATACAAAAGGCACAGTGTCGACTTATGTACATGAAGACTGACTCTTCCTACAGTGTATGTTTTGAACCATTCCTGTGTCACTAATTATAGTTTACGATGCTTGACTTCAGATTTACTGTATCCCTTGGACCTTCTTATTGACGATGAAACACAGAAATTGCATCGGAATTAAATACAAAAGGCACAATGCCGACATAAGTACATGAAGACCAACTCTTCCTACTGACTATGTTTGAACCGTTCCTGTGACATTAGTCATAGATTCCGATGCTTCACTTGAGGTTTACTGTATCCCTTGGACCTTCTTATTGACGATGAAACACAGAAATTGCATCGGAATTAAATAGAAAAGGCACAATGCCGACGTAAGTACAAGAAGACTGACTCTTCTTACTGACTATGTTTTGACCATTCCTGTGACACTAGTTATAGATTCCGATGCTTCACTTCAGGTTTACTGTATCCCTTGGACCTTCTTATTGACGATGAATCACAGAAATTGCATCGGAATTAAATACAAAAGGCACAACGCCGTCTTAAGTAAAAGAAGACTGACCCCTCTTACTGTCTATGCTTTGAACCATTCCTGTGACACTAGTTGTGGATTCCAATGCGTCATTTCAGGTTTACTGCTTCCCTTGGACCTTCTTATTTACGATGAAATACAGAAATTGCATCGGAATTAAACACAAAAGGCAGAATGCCGACTTAAGTACAAAAAGACGGACTCCTCTTACTGACTATGATTTGTACCATTCCTGTGACACTAGTTATAGATTCCGATGCTTCACTTCAGGTGTACTGTATCCCCTGGACCTTCTTATTGACGAGGAAACACAGAAATTGCATCGGAATTAAATAGAAAAGGCACAATGCCGACTTAAGTACAAGAAGACTGACTCTTCCCACTGTCTATGTTTTGAACCATTCTTGTGACACTAGTTATGGATTCCGATGCTTCACTTGAGGTTTACTGTATCCCTTGGACCTTCTTATTGACGATGAAACACAGATATTGCTTTGGAATTAAATAGAAAAGGCACAATGCCGAGTTAAGTACAAGACAACTGACTTTTCTTACTGTCTATGCTTTGAATATTCCTGTGACAGTAGTAATAGATTCTGATACTTCACCTCAGGTTTACTGTATCCCTTGGACCTTCTTATTGACAATGAAACAAAGAAATTGCATCGGAATTAAATACAAAATGCACAATGCCGACATAAGTACAAGAAGACTGACTCTTCTTACTGACTATGATTTGAACCATTCCTGTGACACTAGTTATAGATTGCAATGCTTCACTTCAGGTTTACTGTATCCCTCTGATCTTCTAATTGACGAGGAAACACAGAAATTGCATCGGAATTAAATAAAAACGGGAGAATGCCGACTTAAGTACAAGAAGACTGACTCTTCTTACTGTCTATATTTTGAACCATTCCTGTGACACTAGTAATCGATTCCGATGCTTCACTGCAGGTCTACTGTATCCCTTGGGTCTTCTTTTTGACGATGAAACACAGAAATTGCATCGGAATGAAATTAAAAATGCACAATGCCGACTTAAGTACAAGGCGTCTGACTCATCTTACTGTCTATGTTTTGAACCATTACTGTGACACTAGTTATAGATTCCGATGCTTCACTCCAGGTTTTCTGTAACCCCTTGGACCTTCTTATTGACGATGAAACACAGAAATTGCATCGGAATTAAATACAAAAGGAAGAATGCCGACTTAAGTACAAGAAGACTGACTCTTCTTACTGTCTATGATTTGAACCATTCCATTGACACTAGTAATAGATTCCGATGCTTCACTCCAGGTTTACTGTATCCCTTGGACCTTGTTATTGACGATGAAACACAGAAATTGCATCGGAATTAAATAGAAAAGGCACAATGCCGACTTAAGTACAAGAAGATAGACTCTTCTTACTGACTATGTTCTTACCATTCCTGTGACACTAGTTATAGATTCCGATGCTTCACTTCAGGTTTACTGTATCCCTTGGACCTTCTTAGTGACGATGAAACACAGAAATTGCATCGGAATTAACTACAAAAGGCACAATTCCGACTTAAGGATAAGAAGACTGGCTCTTCTTACTGACTTTGTTTTGAACCATTCCTGTGACACTAGTTATAGATTCCGATGCTTCACTTCAGGTTTACTGTATCGCTTGGACCGTCCTATTGACGATGAAACACAGAAATTGCATCGGAATTAAATACAAAAGGCACAGTGCCGACTTAAGTACAAGAAGACTGACTCTTCCTACAGTCAATGTTTTGAACCATTCCTGTGTCACTAGTTATAGATTACGATGCTTCACTTCAGGTTTACTGTATCCCTTGGACCTTCTTACTGACGATGAAACACAGAAATTGCATCGGAATTAAATACAAAAGGCACAATGCCGACATAAGTACATGAAGACAAACTCTTCCTACTGACTATGTTTAAACGTTCCTGTGACACTAGTTATAGATTCCAATGCTTCACTTGAGGTTTACTGTATCCCTTAGACCTTCTTATTGACGATGAAACACAGAAATTGCATCGGAATTAAATATATAAAGGCACAATGCCGACTTAAGTGGAAGAAGACTGACTCATCTTACTGTCTATGTTTTGAACCATTCCTGTGACCCTAGTTATAGATTCGGATGCTTCACTTCAGGTTTACTGTATCCCCTGACCTTCTTATTGACGATGAAACACAGAAATTGCATCGGAATTAAATACAAAAGGCACAATGCCGTCTTAAGTACAAGAAGACTGACCCCTCTTACTGTCTATGTTTTGAACCATTCCTGTGACACTAGTTATAGATTCCGATGCGTCATTTCAGGTTTACTGTATCCCTCGGACCTTCTTATTGACGATGAAACACAGAAATTGCATCGGAATTAAATACAAAAGCCTCAATGCCGACTTAAGTACAAGAAGACTGACTCTTCTTACTGACTATGATTTGAACCATTCCTGTGGCACTAGTTATAGATTGCAATGCTTCACTTCAGGTTTACTGTATCCCTCTGACCTTCTTATTGACGATTAAACACAGAAATTGCATCGGAATTAAATACAAAAGGCACAATGCCAACTTAAGTACAAGAAGACTGACTCTTATAATGTCTATGTTTGGTACCATTTCTGTGACACTGGTTATAGAGTCCGATGCTTCACTTCAGGTTTACTGTATCCCTTGGGCCTTCTTAGTGACGATGAATCACAGAAATTGCATCGGAATTAAATACAAAAGGCACAATGCCGACTTAAGTACAAGAAGGCTGACTCTTCTTACTGTATATATTTTGAACCATTCCAGTGACACTAGTGATCGATTCCGATGCTTCACTGCAGGTCTACTGTATCCCTTGGGTCTTCTTTTTGACGATGAAACACAGATATTGCATCGGAATTAATTACAAAGGGCACAATGCCGACTTAAGTACAAGACGTCTGACTCTTCTTACTGTCTATGTTTTGAACCATTACTGTGTCACTAGTTATAGATTCCGATGCGTCATTTCGGGTTTACTGTATCCCTCGGACCTTCTTATTGAAGATGAAACACAGAATTGCATCGGAATTAATTACAAAATGCTCAATGCCGACTTAAGTACAAGAAGACTGACTCTTATACTGTCTATGTTTTGAGCCATTTCTGTGACACTAGTTATAAAGTCCGATGCTTCACTTCAGGTTTACTGTATCACTTGGACCTTCTTAGTGACGATGAATCACAGAAATTGTATCGGAATTAAATACAAAAGGCACAATGCCGACTTAAGTACAAGACGTCTGACTCTTCTTACTGTCTATGTTTGAACCATTAGTGTGACACTAGTTATAGATTCCAATGCTTCACTCCAGGTTTACTGTAACCCCTTGGACCTTCTTATTGACGATGAAACACAGAAATTGCATCGGAATTAAATACAAAAGGAAGAATGCCGACTTAAGTACAAGAAGACTGACTCTTCTTACTGTCTATGTTTTGAACCATTCCATTGACACTAGTTATCGATTCCGATGCTTCACTCCAGGTTTACTTTATCCCTTTTACCTTGTTATTGACGATGAAACACAGAAATTGCATCGGAATTAAATAGAAAAGGCACAATGCCGACTTAAGTACAAGAAGACTGGCTACTCTTACTGACTATGTTTTGACCATTCCTGTGACACTAGTTATAGATTCCGATGCTTCACTTCATATTTACTGTATCGCTTGGACCGTCCTATTGACGATGAAACACAGAAATTGCATCGGAATTAAATACAAAAGGCACAGTGCCAACTTAAGTACAATAAGACTGGCTCTTCCTACAGTCTATGTTTGGAACCATTCCTGTGTCGCTAGTTATAGATTATGATGCTTCACTTCAGGTTTACTGTATCCCTTGGACCTTCTTATTGACAATGAAACACAGAAATTGTATCGGAATTAAATACAAAAGGCACAATGCCGACATAAGTACATGAAGACCAACTCTTCCTACTGGCAATGTTTTAACCGTTCCTGAGACACTAGTTATAGATTCCGATGCTTCACTTGAGGTTTACTGTATCCCTTGGACCTTCTTATTGACGATGAAACACAGAAATTGCATCGGAATTAAATACAATAGGCACAACCCCGTCTTAAGTACAACAAGACTGACTCTTCTTACTGTCTATGTTTGGAACCATTCCTGTGTCACAAGTTATAGATTCCGATGCGTCATTTTAGGTCTACTGTATCCTTTGGACCTTCTTATTTACGATGAAATACAGAAATTGCATCGGAATTAAACACAAATGGCTCAATGCCGACTTAAGTACAAAAAGACTGACTCCTCTTACTGACTATGATTTGAACCATTCCTGTGACACTAGTTATAGATTCCGATGCTTCACTTCAGGTTTACTGTGACCCTCTGACCTTCTTTTTGACGATGAAACACTGAAATTGCATCGGAATTAAATAGAAAAGGCACAATGCCGACTTAAGTACAAGAAGACTGACTCTTCTTACTGACTATGTTTTGACCATTCCTGTGACACTAGTTATAGATTCCGATGCTTCACTTTAGGTGTACTGTATCCCCTGGACCTTCGTATTGACGATGAAACACAGAAATTGCATCGGAATTAAAAACAAAAGGCACAATGGCGACTTAAGAATAAGAAGACTGGCTCTTCTTACTGACTTTGCTTTGAACCATTCCTGTGACTCTAGTTATAGATTCCGATGCTTCACTTCAGGTTTACTGTATCCCTTGGACCTTCTTATTGACGATGAATCACAGAAATTGCATCGGAATTAAATACAAAAGGCACAACGCCGTCTTAAGTACAAGAAGACTGACCCTTCTTACTGTCTATGCTTTGAACCATTCCTGTGACACTAGTTATGGATTCCGATGCGTCATTTCAGGTTTACTGCATCCCTTGGACCTTCTTATTTACGATCAAATACAGAAATTGCATCGGAATTAAACACAAAAGGCAGAATGCCGACTTAAGTACAAAAAGACGGACTCCTCTTACTGACTATGATTTGTACCATTCCTGTGACACTAGTTATAGATTCCGATGCTTCACTTCAGGTGTACTGTATCCCCTGGACCTTCTTATTGACGATGAAACACAGAAATTGCATCGGAATTAAATAGAAAAATCACAATGCCGACTTAAGTACAAGAAGACTGACTCTTCCCACTGTCTATGATTTGAACCATTCTTGTGACACTAGTTATGGATTCCGATGCTTCACTTGAGGTTTACTGTATTCCTTGGACCTTCTTATTGACGATGAAACACAGAAATTGCTTTGGTATTAAATAGAAAAGGCACAATGCCGAGTTAAGTACAAGACAACTGACTTTTCTTACTGTCTATGCATTGAATATTCCTGTGACACTAGTAATAGATTCTGATACTTCACCTCAGGTATACTGTATCCCTTGGACCTTCTTATTGACCATGAAACACAGAAATTGCATCGGAAGTAAATACAAAAGGCACAATGCCGACATAAGTACAAGAAGACTGACACTTCTTACTGACTATGATTTGAACCATTCCTGTGACACTAGTTATAGATTGCAATGCTTCACTTCAGGTTTACTGTATCCCTCTGACCTTCTAATTGACGAAGAAACACAGAAATTGCATCGGAATTAAATACAAAAGGCAGAATGCCGACTTAAGTACAAGAAGACTGACTCTTCTTACTGTCTATATTTTGAACCATTCCTGTGACACTAGTAATCGATTCCGATGCTTCACTGCAGGTCTACTGTATCCCTTGTTTCTTCTTTTTGACGATGAAACACAGAAATTGCATCGGAATGAAGTACAAAATGCACAATGCCGACTTAAGTACAAGACGTCTGACTCTTCTTACTGTCTATGTTTTGAACCATTACTGTGACACTAGTTATAGATTCCGATGCTTCACTCCAGGTTTTCTGTAACCCCTTGGACCTTCTTATTGACGATGAAACACAGAAATTGCATCGGAATTAAATACAAAAGGAAGAATGCCGACTTAAGTACAAGAAGACTGACTCTTCTTACTGTCTATGATTTGAACCATTCCATTGACACTAGTTATAGATTCCGATGCTTCACTCCAGGTTTACTGTATACCTTGGACCTAGTTATTGACGATGAAACACAGAAATTGCATCGGAATTAAATAGAAAAGGCACAATGCCGACTTAAGTACAAGAAGATTGACTCTTCTTACTGACTATGTTCTTACCATTCCTGTGACACTAGTTATAGATTCCGATGCTTCACTTCAGGTTTACTGTATCCCCTGGACCTTCTTAGTGACGATTAAACACAGAAATTGCATCGGAATTAAATACAAAAGGCACAATGCCGACTTAAGGATAAGAAGACTGGCTCTTCTTACTGACTTTGTTTTGAACCATTCCTGTGACACTAGTTATAGATTCCGATGCTTCACTTCAGGTTTACTGTATCGCTTGGACCGTCCTATTGACGATGAAACACAGAAATTGCATCGGAATTAAATACAAAAGGCACAGTGCCGACTTAAGTACAAGAAGACTGACTCTTCCTACAGTCAATGTTTTGAACCATTCCTGTGTCACTAGTTATAGATTACGATGCTTCACTTCAGGTTTACTGTATCCCTTGGACCTTCTTACTGACGATGAAACACAGAAATTGCATCGGAATTAAATACTAAAGGCACAATGCCGACATAAGTACATGAAGACAAACTCTTCCTACTGACTATGTTTGAAACGTTCCTGTGACACTAGTTACAGATTCAAATGCTTCACTTGAGGTTTACTGTATCCCTTAGACCTTCTTATTGACGATGAAACACAGAAATTGCATCGGAATTAAATAAATAAAGGCACAATGCCGACTTAAGTGGAAGAAGACTGACTCATCTTACTGTCTATGTTTTGAACCATTCCTGTGACACTAGTTATAGATTCCGATGCGTCATTTCAGGTTTACTGTATCCCTCGGACCTTCTTACTGACGATGAAACACAGAAATTGCATCGGAATTAAATACAAAAGCCTCAATGCCGACTTAAGTACAAGAAGACTGACTCTTCTTACTGACTATGATTTGAACCATTCCTGTGACACTAGTTATAGATTGCAATGCTTCACTTCAGGTTTACTGTATCCCTCTAACCTTCTTATTGACAATTAAACACAGAAATTGCATCGGAATTTAATACAAAGGGCACAATGCCGACTTAAGTACAAGAAGACTGACTCTTATATTGTCTATGTTTTGTACCATTTCTGTGACACTGGTTATAGAGTCCGATGCTTCATTTCAGGTGTACTGTATCCCTTGGGCCTTCTTAGTGACGATGAATCACAGAAATTGCATCGGAATTAAATACAAAAGGCACAATGCCGACTTAAGTACAAGAAGACTGACTCTTCTTACTGTCTATATTTTGAACCATTCCAGTGACACTAGTGGTCGATTCCGATGCTTCACTGCAGGTCTACTGTATCCCTTGGGTCTTCTTTTTGACTGTGAAACACAGAAATTGCATCGGAATTAAATACAAAAGGCACAATGCCGACTTAAGTACAAGACGTCTGACTCTTCTTACTGTCTATGTTTTGAACCATTACTGTGTCACTAGTTATAGATTCCGATGCGTCATTTCGGGTTTACTGTATCCCTCGGACCTTCTTATTGACGATGAAACACAGAAATTGCATCGGAATTAAATACAAAAGGCTCAATGCCGACTTAAGTACAAGAAGACTGACTCTTATACTGTCTATGTTTTGAGCCATTTCTGTGACACTAGTTATAAAGTCCGATGCTTCACTTCAGGTTTACTGTATCCCTTGGAGCTTCTTAGTGACGATGAATCACAGAAATTGCATCGGAATTAAATACAAAAGGCACAATGCCGCCTTAAGTACAAGAAGACTGACTCTACTTACTGTCTATATTTTGAACCATTCCAGCGACACTTGTAATCGATTCCGATGCTTCACTGCAGGTCTACTGTAACCCTTGGGACTTCTTTTTGACGATGAAACACAGAAATTGCATCGGAATTAAATACAAAAGGCACAATGCCGACTTAAGTACAAGACGTCTGTCTCTTCTTACTGTCTATGTTTGAACCATTAGTGTGACACTAGTTATAGATTCCAATGCTTCACTCCATTTTTACTGTAACCCCTTGGACCTTGTTATTGACGATGAAACACAGAAATTGCATCGGAATTAAATAGAAAAGGCACAATGCCGACTTAAGTACAAGAAGACTGGCTACTCTTACTGATTATGTTTTGACCATTCCTGTGACACTAGTTATAGATTCCGATGCTTCACTTCAGGTTTACTGTATCCCCTGGACCTTTTTATTGACGATGAAACACAGAAATTGCATCGGAATTAATTCCAAAAGGCACAACGCCGTCTTAAGTACAAGAAGACTGACTCTTCTTACTGTCAATGTTTTGAACCATTCCATTGACACTAGTTATAGATTCCGATGCTTCACTCCAGGTTTACTGTATCCCTTGGACCTTGTTATTGACGATGAAACACAGAAATAACTTCGGAATTAAATACAAAAGGCACAATGCCGACTTAAGGACATGAAGACTGACTCTTCTCACTGGCTTTGTTTTGAACCATTCCTGTGACACTAGTTATAGATTCCGATTCTTCACTTCAGGATTATTGTGTCCCTCTTACTTTGTTATAGACGATGAAACACAGAAATTGCATCGGAATTAAATAGAAATGGCACAATGACGACTTAAGTACAAGAAGACTGACTCTTCTTACTCTCTATGTTTTGAACCATTCCTGTGACACTAGTTATAGAATCCGATGTTTCACTCCAGGTTTACTGTATCCCTTGGACCAGCTTACTGACGATGAAACACAGAAATTGCATCGGAATTCAATACAAATGGCACAATGCCGACTTAACTACAAGAAGCCTGACTCTTCCTACTGTCTATGTTTTGAACCATTCCTGTGACACTAGTTATAGATTCCGATGCTTCACTTCAGGTTTACTGTATCCCTTGGACCTGCTTATTGACGCAGAAACACAGAAATTGCCTCGGAATTAAATACCAAAGGCACAATGCCGACTTAAGTACAAGAAGACTGACTCTTCCTACTGTCTATGTTTTGAACCATTTCTGTGACACTAGTTTTAGATTCCGATGCTTCACTTCAGGTTTGCTGTATCCCTCTGACCTTCTTATTGACGATGAAACACAGAAATTGCATCGGAATTAAATAGAAAAGGCACAATGTCGACTTAAGTACAAGAAGACTGACTCTTCTTACAGTCTATGCTTTGAACCAATCCTGTGACACTAGTTATAGATTCCAATGCTTCACTCCAGGTTTACCGTATCCCTTGGACCTGCTTATTGACGATGAAACACAGATATTGCATAGGAATTATATACAAAAGGCACAATGCCGACTTAATTACATGAAGACCGACTCTTCCTACTGACGATGTTTGAACCATTCCTGTGACACTAGTTATAGATTCCGATGCTTCACTTGAGGTTTACTGTATCCCTTGGACCTACTTATTGACGATGAAACACAGAAATTGCATCGGAATTAAATGCAAAAGGCAGAATGCCGACTTAAGGACAAGAAGACTGACTCTTATTACTGACTATATTTTGAACCATTCCTGTGACACTAGCTATAGATTCCGATGCTTCACTTCAGGTTTACTGTATCCCTCTGACATTCTTATTGTCGATGAAACACAGAAATTGCATCGGAATTAAATACAAAAGGCACAATGCCGACTTAAGTACAAGAAGACTGACTCTTCTTACTGTCTATATTTTGAACCATTCCAGTGACACTAGTGATCGATTCTGATGCTTCACTGCAGGTCTACTGTATCCCTTGGGTCTTCTTTTTGACGATGAAACACAGAAATTGCATCGGAATTAAATACAAAAGGCACAATGCCGATTTAAGTACAAGACGTCTGACTCTTCTTACTGTCAATGTTTTGAACCATTACTGTGTCACTAGTTATAGATTCCGATGCGTCATTTCGGGTTTACTGTATCCCTCGGACCTTCTTATTGACGATGAAACACAGAAATTGCATCGGAATTAAATACAAAAGCTCAATGCCGACTTAAGTACAAGAAGACTGACTCTTATACTGTCTATGTTTTGAGCCATTTCTGTGACACTAGTTATAAAGTCCGATGCTTCACTTCAGGTTTACTGTATCCCTTGGACCTTCTTCGTGACGATGAATCACAGAAATTGCATCGGAATTAAATACAAAAGGCACAATGCCGACTTAAGTAAAAGACGTCTGACTCTTCTTACTGTCTATGTTTGAACCATTAGTGTGACACTTGTTATAGAATCCAATGCTTCACTCCGGGTTTACTGTAACCCCTTGGACCTTCTTATTGACGATGAAACACAGAAATTGCATCGGAATTAAATACAAAAGGAAGAATGCCGACTTAAGTACAAGAAGACTGACTCTTCTTACTGTCTATGTTTTGAACCATTCCATTGACACTAGTTATAGATTCCGATGCTTCACTCCAGGTTTACTGTATCCCTTGGACCTTGTTATTGACAATGAAACACAGAAATTGCATCGGAATTAAATACAAAAGGCAAAATGCCCACTCAAGTACACGAAGACTGACTCTTCTTACAGTCTATGATTTGAACCATTCCTGTGACACTAGTTATAGATTCCGATGCTTCACTTCAGGTTTACTGTATCCCCTGGACCTTTTTATTGACGATCAAACACAGAAATAGCATCGGAATTAAATACAAAAGGCACAACGCCGTCTTAAGTACAAGAAGACCGACTCTTCTTACTGTCAATGTTTTGAACCATTCCATTGACACTAGTTATAGATTCCGATGCTTCACTCCAGGCTTACTGTATCCCTTGGACCTTGTTATTGACGATGAAACACAGAAATAACTTCGGAATTAAATGCAAAAGGCACAATACCGACATAAGGACATGAAGACTGACTCTTCTCACTGGCTTTGTTTTGAACCATTCCTGTGACACTAGTTATAGATTCCGATGCTTCACTTCAGGTTTATTGTGTCCCTCTTACTTTCTTATTGACGATGAAACACAGAAATTGCATCGGAATTAAATAGAAATGGCACAATGATGACTTAAGTACAAGAAGACTGACTCTTCTTACTCTCTATGTTTTGAACCATTCCTGTGACACTAGTTATAGAATCCGATTCTTCACTCCAGGTTTACTGTATCCCTTGGACCAGCTTACTGACGATGAAACACAGAAATTGCATCGGAATTCAATACAAATGGCACAATGCCGACATAACTACAAGAAGACTGACACTTCCTACTGTCTATGTTTTGAACCATTCCTGTGACACTAGTTTTGGATTCCGATGCTTCACTTCAGGTTTGCTGTATCCCTCTGACCTTCTTATTGACGATGAATCACAGTAATTGCATCGGAATTAAATAGAAGAGGCACAATGCCGACTTAAGTACAAGAAGACTGACTCTTCCTACTGTCTATGTTTTGAACCATTCCTGTGACACTAGTTATAGATTCCGATGCTTCACTTCAGGTTTACTGTATCCCTTGGACCTGCTTATTGACGATGAAACACAGAAATTGCCTCGGAATTAAATACCAAAGGCACAATGCCGACTTAAGTACAAGAAGACTGACTCTTCCTACTGTCTATGTTTTGAACCATTTCTGTGGCACTAGTTTTAGATTCCGATGCTTCACTTCAGGTTTGCTGTATCCCTCTGACTTCTTATTGACGATGAAACACAGAAATTGCATCGGAATTAAATGCAAATGGCACAATGCCGTCATAAGTACAAGAAGACTGACCCCTCTTACTGTCTATGTTTTGAACCATTCCAGTGACACTAGTTATAGATTCCGATGCGTCATTTCAGGTTTACTGTATCCCTCGGACCTTCTTATTGGCGATGAAACACAGAAATTGCATCGGAATTAAATACAAAAGCCGCAATGGCGACTTAAGTACAAGAAGACTGACTCTTCTTACTGACTATGATTTGAACCATTCCTGTGACACTAGTTATAGATTGCAATGCTTCACTTCAGGTTTACTGTATCCCTCTGACCTTCTTATTGACGATTAAACACAGAAATTGCATCGGAATTAAATACAAAAGGCACAATGCCGACTTAAGTACAAGAAGACTGACTCTTATATTGTCTATGTTTTGTACCATTTCTGTGACACTGGTTATAGAGTCCGATGCTTCATTTCAGGTGTACTGTATCCCTTGGGCCTTCTTAGTGACGATGAATCACAGAAATTGCATCGGAATTATATACAAAAGGCACAATGCCGACTTAAGTACAAGAAGACTGACTCTTCTTACTGCCTATATTTTGAACCATTCCAGTGACACTACTGATCAATTCCGATGCTTCACTGCAGGTCTACAGTATCCCTTGGGTCTTCTTTTTGACTGTGAAACACAGAAATTGCATCGGAATTAAATACAAAATTCACAATGCCGACTTAAGTACAAGACGTCTGACTCTTCTTACTGTCTATGTTTTGAACCATTACTGTGTCACTAGTTATAGATTCCGATGCGTCATTTCGGGTTTACTGTATCCCTCGGACCTTCTTATTGACGATGAAACACAGAAATTGCATCGGAATTGAATACAAAAGGCTCAATGCCGACTCAAGTACAAGAAGACTGACTCTTATACTGTCTATGTTTTGAGCCATTTCTGTGACACTAGTTATAAAGTCCGATGCTTCACTTCAGGTTTACTGTATCCCTTGGACCTTCTTCGTGACGATGAATCACAGAAATTGCATCGGAATTAAATACAAAAGGCACAATGCCGACTTAAGTACAAGAAGACTGACTCTTCTTACTGTCTATATTTTGAACCATTCCAGTGACACTTGTAATCGATTCCGATGCTTCACTGCAGGTCTACTGTATCCCTTGGGACTTCTTTTTGACGATGAAACACAGAAATTGCATCGGAATTAAATACAAAAGGCATAGTGCCGACTTAAGTACAAGACGTCTGACTCTTCTTCCTGTCTATGTTTGAACCATTAGTGTGACACTAGTTATAGATTCCAATGCTTCACTCCAGGTTTACTGTAACCCCTTGGACCTTCTTATTGACGATGAAACACAGAAATTGCATCTGAATTAAATACAAAATGAAGAATGCCGACTTAAGTACAAGAAGATTGACTCTTCTTACTGTCTATGTTTTGAACCATTCCATTGACACTAGTTATAGATTCCGATGCTTCACTCCAGGTTTACTGTATCCCTTGGACCTTGTTATTGACGATGAAACACAGAAATTGCATCGGAATTAAATAGAAAAGGCACAATGCCGACTTAAGTACAAGAAGACTGGCTACTCTTACTGACTATGTTTTGACCATTCCTGTGACACTAGTTATAGATTCCCATGCTTCACTTCAGGTTTACTGTATCCCCTGGACCTTTTTATTGACGATGAAACACAGAAATTGCATCGGAATTAATTCCAAAAGGCACAACGCCGTCTTAAGTACAAGAAGACTGACTCTTCTTACTGTCAATAATTTGAACCATTCCATTGACACTAGTTATAGATTCCGATGCTTCACTCCAGGTTTACTGTATCCCTTGGACCTTGTTATTGACCATGAAACCCAGAAATAACTTCGGAATTAAATACAAAAGTCACAATGCCGACTTAAGGACATGAAGACTGACTCTTCTCACTGGCTTTGTTTTGAACCATTCCTGTGACACTAGTTATAGATTCCGATGCTTCACTTCAGGTTTATTGTGTCCCTCTTACTTTGTTATAGACGATGAAACACAGAAATTGCATCGGAATTAAATAGAAATGGCACAATGACGACTTAAGTACAAGAAGACTGACTCTTCTTACTCTCTATGCTTTGAAGCATTCCTGTGACACTAGTTATAGAATCCGATGCTTCACTCCAGGTTTACTGTATCCCTTGGACCAGCTTACTGACGATGAAACACAGAAATTACATCGGAATTCAATACAAATGGCACAATGCCGACTTAACTACAAGAAGACTGACACTTCCTACTGTCTATGTTTAGAACCATTCCTGTGACACTAGTTTTGGATTCCGATGCTTCACTTCAGGTTTGCTGTATCCCTCTGACCTTTTAATTGACGATGAATCACAGTAATTGCATCGGAATTAAATAGAAGAGGCACAATGCCGACTTAAGTACAAGAAGCCTGACTCTTCCTACTGTCTATGTTTTGAACCATTCCTGTGACACTAGTTATAGATTCCGATGCTTCACTTCAGGTTTACTGTATCCCTTGGACCTGCTTATTGACGATGAAACACAGAAATTGCCTCGGAATTAAATACCAAAGGCACAATGCCGACTTAAGTACAAGAAGACTGACTCTTCCTACTGTCTATGTTTTGAACCATTTCTGTGACACTAGTTTTAGATTCCGATGCTTCACTTCAGGTTTGCTGTATCCCTCTGACCTTCTTATTGACGATGAAACACAGAAATTGCATCGGAATTAAATAGAAATGGCACAATGTCGACTTAAGTACAAGAAGACTGACTCTTCTTACAGTCTATGTTTTAAACCATTCCTGTGACACTAGTTATAGATTCCAATGCTTCACTCCAGGTTTACCGTATCCCTTGGACCTGCTTATTGACGATGAAACACAGATATTGCATCGGAATTAAATACAAAAGGCACAATGCCGACTTAATTACATGAAGACCGACTCTTCCTACTGACGATGTTTGAACCATTCCTGTGACACTAGTTATAGATTCCGATGCTTCACTTGAGGTTTACTGTATCCCTTGGACCTTCTTATTGACGATGAAACACAGAAATTGCATCGGAATTAAATGCAAAAGGCAGAATGCCGACTTAAGGACAAGAAGACTGACTCTTATTACTGACTATATTTTGAACCATTCCTGTGACACTAGCTATAGATTCCGATGCTTCACTTCAGGTTTACTGTATCCCTCTGACATTCTTATTGTCGATGAAACACAGAAATTGCATCGGAATTAAATACAAAAGGCACAATGCCGACTTAAGTACAAGAAGACTGACTCTTCTTACTGTCTATAT
The DNA here is from genome assembly GCF_021461385.2 of Schistocerca piceifrons. Classification (NCBI taxonomy): domain Eukaryota; kingdom Metazoa; phylum Arthropoda; class Insecta; order Orthoptera; family Acrididae; genus Schistocerca; species Schistocerca piceifrons. The sequence continues at coordinate 88,330 of NW_025728024.1, read as the reverse complement.
TTTGAACCATTCCAGTGACACTAGTGATCGATTCCGATGCTTCACTGCAGGTCTACTGTATCCCTTGGGTCTTCTTTTTGACGATGAAACACAGAAATTGCATCGGAATTAAATACAAAAGGCACAATGCCGACTTAAGTACAAGACGTCTGACTCTTCTTACTGTCTATGTTTTGAACCATTACTGTGTCACTAGTTATAGATTCCGATGCGTCATTTCGGGTTTACTGTATCCCTCGGACCCTCTTATTGACGATGAAACACAGAAATTGCATCGGAATTAAATACAAAAGGCTCAATGCCGACTTAAGTACAAGAAGACTGACTCTTATACTGTCTATGTTTTGAGCCATTTCTGTGACACTGGTTTATATAGTCCGATGCTTCACTTCAGGTTTACTGTATCCCTTGGACCTTCTTAGTGACGATGAATCACAGAAATTGCATCGGAATTAAATACAAAAGGCACAATGCCGACTTAAGTACAAGAAGACTGACTCTTCTTACTGTCTATATTTTGAACCATTCCAGTGACACTTGTAATCGATTCCGATGCTTCACTGCAGGTCTACTGTATCCCTTGGGACTTCTTTTTGACGATGAAACACAGAAATTGCATCGGAATTAAATACAAAAGGCACAATGCCGACTTAAGTAAAAGACGTCTGACTCTTCTTACTGTCTATGTTTGAACCATTAGTGTGACACTAGTTATAGAATCCAATGCTTCACTCCAGGTTTACTCTAACCCCTTGGACCTTCTTATTGACGATGAAACACAGAAATTGCATCGGAATTAAATACAAAAGGAAGAATGCCGACTTAAGTACAAGAAGACTGACTCTTCTTACTGTCTATGTTTTGAACCATTCCATTGACACTAGTTATAGATTCCGATGCTTCACTCCAGGTTTACTGTATCCCTTGGACCTTGTTATTGACAATGAAACACAGAAATTGCATCGGAATTAAATACAAAAGGCAAAATGCCCACTCAAGTACACGAAGACTGACTCTTCTTACAGTCTATGATTTGAACCATTCCTGTGACACTAGTTATAGATTCCGATGCTTCACTTCAGGTTTACTGTATCCCCTGGACCTTTTTATTGACGATGAAACACAGAAATTGCATCGGAATTAAATACAAAAGGCACAACGCCGTCTTAAGTACAAGAAGACTGACTCTTCTTACTCTCTATGTTTTGAACCATTCCTGTGACACTAACTATAGAATCCGATGCTTCACTCCAGGTTTACTGTATCCCTTGGACCAGCTTACTGACGATGAAACACAGAAATTGCATCGGAATTCAATACAAATGGCACAATGCAGACATAACTACGAGAAGACTGACACTTCCTACTGTCTATGTTTTGAACCATTCCTGTGACACTAGTTTTGGATTCCGATGCTTCACTTCAGGTTTGCTGTATCCCTCTGATCTTCTTATTGACGATGAATCACAGTAATTGCATCGGAATTAAATAGAAGAGGCACAATGCCGACTTAAGTACAAGAAGACTGACTCTTCCTACTGTCTATGTTTTGAACCATTCCTGTGACACTAGTTATAGATTCCGATGCTTCACTTCAGGTTTACTGTATCCCTTGGACCTGCTTATTGACGATGAAACACAGAAATTGCCTCGGAATTAAATACCAAAGGCACAATGCCGACTTAAGTACAAGAGGACTGACTCTTCCTACTGTCTATGTTTTGAACCATTTCTGTGGCACTAGTTTTAGATTCCGATGCTTCACTTCAGGTTTGCTGTATCCCTCTGACCTTCTTATTGACGATGAAACACAGAAATTGCATCGGAATTAAATAGAAAAGGCACAATGTCGACTTAAGTACAAGAAGACTGACTCTTCTTACAGTCTATGTTTTGAACCATTCCTGTGACACTAGTTATAGATTCCAATGCTTCACTCCAGGTTTACCGTATCCCTTGGACCTGCTTATTGACGATGAAACACAGAAATTGCATCGGAATTAAATACAAAAGGCACAGTGCCAACTTAAGTACAATAAGACTGACTCTTCCTACAGTCTATGTTTTGAACCATTCCTGTGTCACTAGTTATAGATTATGATGCTTCACTTCAGGTTTACTGTATCCCTTGGACCTTCGTATTGACGATGAAACACAGAAATTGTATCGGAATTAAATACAAAAGGCACAATGCCGACATAAGTACATGAAGACCAACTCTTCCTACTGGCAATGTTTTAACCGTTCCTGTGACACTAGTTATAGATTCCGATGCTTCACTTGAGGTTTACTGTATCCCTTGGACCTTCTTATTGACGATGAAACACAGAAATTGCATCGGAATTAAATGCAAAAGGCAGAATGCCGACTTAAGGACAAGAAGACTGACTCTTATTACTGACTATATTTTGAACCATTCCTGTGACACTAGCTATAGATTCCGATGCTTCACTTCAGGTTTACTGTATCCCTCTGACATTCTTATTGTCGATGAAATACAGAAATTGCATCGGAATTAAATACAAAAGGAAGAATGCCGACATAATTACAAGAAGACTGACTCTTCTTACTGTCTATGTTTTGAACCATTCCATTGACACTAGTTATAGCTTCCGATGCTTCACTCGAGGGTTACTGTATCCCTTGGACCTTGTTATTGACGATGAAACACAGGAATTGCATCGGAATTAAATAGAAAAGGCACAATGCCTACTTAAGTACAAGAAGACTGACTCTTCTTACTGACTATGTTTTGACCATTCCTGTGACACTAGTTATAGATTCCGATGCTTCACTTCAGGTTTACTGTATCCCCTGGACCTTCTTATTGACGATGAAACACAGAAATTGCATCGGAATTAAATACAAAAGGCAAAATGCCCACTCAAGTACACGAAGACTGACTCTTCTTACAGTCTATGATTTGAACCATTCCTGTGACACTAGTTATAGACTCCGATGCTACACTTCAGGTTTACTGTATCCCATGGACCTTCTTATTGACGATGAAACACAGAAATTGTATCGGAATTAAATACAAAAGGCACAATGCCGACTTAAGGATAAGAAGACTGGCTCTTCTTACTGACTTTGTTTTGAACCATTCCTGTGACACTAGTTATAGATTCCGATGCTTCACTTCATATTTACTGTATCGCTTGGACCGTCCTATTGACGATGAAACACAGAAATTGCATCGGAATTAAATACAAAAGGCACAGTGCCAACTTAAGTACAATAAGACTGACTCTTCCTACAGTCTATGTTTTGAACCATTCCTGTGTCACTAGTTATAGATTATGATGCTTCACTTCAGGTTTACTGTATCCCTTGGACCTTCTTATTGACGATGAAACACAGAAATTGTATCGGAATTAAATACAAAAGGCACAATGCCGACATAAGTACATGAAGACCAACTCTTCCTACTGGCAATGTTGTAACCGTTCCTGTGACACTAGTTATAGATTCCGATGCTTCACTTGAGGTTTACTGTATCCCTTGGACCTTCTTATTGACGATGAAACACAGAAATTGCATCGGAATTAAATACAATAGGCACAACCCCGTCTTAAGTACAAGAAGACTGACTCTTCTTACTGTCTATGTTTGGAACCATTCCTGTGTCACTAGTTATAGATTCCGATGCGTCATTTCAGATCTACTGTATCCTTTGGACCTTCTTATTTACGATGAAATACAGATATTGCATCTGAATTAAATACAAAAGGAAGAATGCCGACTTAAGGACAAGAAGACTGACTCTTATTACTGACTATATTTTGAACCATTCCTGTGACACTAGCTATAGATTCCGATGCTTCACTTCAGGTTTACTGTATCCCTCTGACATTCTTATTGTCGATGAAACACAGAAATTGCATCGGAATTAAATACAAAAGGCACAATGCCGACTTAAGTACAAGAAGACTGACTCTTCTTACTGTCTATATTTTGAACCATTCCAGTGACACTAGTGATCGATTCCGATGCTTCACTGCAAGTCTACTGTATCCCTTGGGACTTCTTATTGACGATGAAACACAGAAATTGCATCGGAATTAAATACAAAAGGAAGAATGCCGACTTAAGTACAAGAAGACTGACTCTTCTTACTGTCTATGTTTTGAACCATTCCATTGACACTAGTTATAGATTCCGATGCTTCACTCCAGGTTTACTGTATCCCTTGGACCTTGTTATTGACGATGAAACACAGAAATAACTTCGGAATTAAATGCAAAAGGCACAATGCCGACTTAAGGACATGAAGACTGACTCTTCCTACTGTCTATGTTTTGAACCATTTCTGTGGCACTAGTTTTAGATTCCGATGCTTCACTTCAGGTTTGCTGTATCCCTCTGACCTTCTTATTGACGATGAAACACAGAAATTGCCTCGGAATTAAATACCAAAGGCACAATGCCGACTTAAGTACAAGAAGACTGACTCTTCCTACTGTCTATGTTTTGAACCATTTCTGTGGCACTAGTTTTAGATTCCGATGCTTCACTTCAGGTTTGCTGTATCCCTCTGACCTTCTTATTGACGATGAAACACAGAAATTGCATCGGAATTAAATAGAAAAGGCACAATGTCGACTTAAGTACAAGAAGACTGACTCTTCTTACAGTCTATGTTTTGAACCATTCCTGTGACACTAGTTATAGATTCCAATGCTTCACTCCAGGTTTACCGTATCCCTTGGACCTGCTTATTGACGATGAAACACAGAAATTGCATCGGAATTAAATACAAAAGGCACAGTGCCAACTTAAGTACAATAAGACTGACTCTTCCTACAGTCTATGTTTTGAACCATTCCTGTGTCACTAGTTATAGATTATGATGCTTCACTTTAGGTTTACTGTATCCCTTGGACCTTCGTATTGACGATGAAACACAGAAATTGTATCGGAATTAAATACAAAAGGCACAATGCCGACATAAGTTTATGAAGACCAACTCTTCCTACTGTCAATGTTTTAACCGTTCCTGTGACACTAGTTATAGATTCCGATGCTTCACTTGAGGTTTACTGTATCCCTTGGACCTTCTTATTGACGATGAAACACAGAAATTGCATCGGAATTAAATGCAAAAGGCAGAATGCCGACTTAAGGACAAGAAGACTGACTCTTATTACTGACTATATTTTGAACCGTTCCTGTGACACTAGCTATAGATTCCGATGCTTCACTTCAGGTTTACTGTATCCCTCTGACATTCTTATTGTCGATGAAACACAGAAATTGCATCGGAATTAAATACAAAAGGAAGAATGCCGACATAATTACAAGAAGACTGACTCTTCTTAGTGTCTATGTTTTGAACCATTCCATTGACACTAGTTATAGCTTCCGATGCTTCACTCGAGGTTTGCTGTATCCCTTGGACCTTGTTATTGACGATGAAACACAGAAATTGCATCGGAATTAAATAGAAAAGGCACAATGCCTACTTAAGTACAAGAAGACTGACTCTTCTTACTGACTATATTTTGACCATTCCTGTGACACTAGTTATAGATTCCGATGCTTCACTTCAGGTTTACTGTATCCCCTGGACCTTCTTATTGACGATGAAACACAGAAATTGCATCGGAATTAAATACAAAAGGCAAAATGCCCACTCAAGTACACGAAGACTGACTCTTCTTACAGTCTATGATTTGAACCATTCCTGTGACACTAGTTATAGATTCCGATGCTTCACTTAATATTTACTGTATCGCTTGGACCGTCCTATTGACGACTAAACACAGAAATTGCATCGGAATTAAATACAAAAGACACAGTGCCAACTTAAGTACAATAAGACTCACTCTTCCTACAGTCTATGTTTTGAACCATTCCTGTGTCACTAGTTATAGATTATGATGCTTCACTTCAGGTTTACTGTATCCCTTGGACCTTCTTATTGACGGTGAAACACAGAAATTGTATCGGAATTAGATACAAAAGGCACAATGCCGACATAAGTACATGAAGACCAACTCTTCCTACTGGCAATGTTGTAACCGTTCCTGTGACACTAGTTGTAGATTCCGATGCTTCACTTGAGGTTTACTGTATACCTTGGACCTTCTTATTGACGATGAAACACAGAAATTGCATCGGAATTAAATACAATAGGCACAACCCCGTCTTAAGTACAAGAAGACTGACTCTTCTTACTGACTATGCTTTGAACCATTCCTGTGACACTAGTTATGGATCCCGATGCTTAACTTCAGGATTACTGTATCCCTTCGACCTTCTTAGTGACGATGAAACACAGAAATTGCATCGGAAATAAATGCAAAAAGCACAACGCCGACTTAAGTACTGTCTATGTTTGGAACCATTCCTGTGTCACTAGTTATAGATTCCGATGCGTCATTTCAGATCTACTGTATCCTTTGGACCTTCTTATTTACGATGAAATACAGAGATTGCATCGGAATTAAACACAAAAGGCTCAATGCCGACTTAAGTACAAAAAGACTGACTCCTCTTTTTGACTATGATTTGAACCATTCCTGTGACACTAGTTATAGATTCCGATGCTTCACTTCAGGTTTACTGTGTCCCTCTGACCTTCGTTTTGACGATGAAACACAGAAATTGCATCGGAATTAAATACAAAAGGCACAATGCCGACTTAAGTACAAGAAGACTGACTCTTCTTACTGTCTATATTTTGAACCATTCCAGTGACACTAGTGATCGATTCCGATGCTTCACTGCAAGTCTACTGTATCCCTTGGGACTTCTTATTGACGATGAAACACAGAAATTGCATCGGAATTAAATACAAAAGGAAGAATGCCGACTTAAGTACAAGAAGACTGACTCTTCTTACTGTCTATGTTTTGAACCATTCCATTGACACTAGTTATAGATTCCGATGCTTCACTCCAGGTTTACTGTATCCCTTGGACCTTGTTATTGACGATGAAACACAGAAATAACTTCGGAATTAAATGCAAAAGGCACAATGCCGACTTAAGGACATGAAGACTGACTCTTCCTACTGTCTATGTTTTGAACCATTTCTGTGGCACTAGTTTTAGATTCCGATGCTTCACTTCAGGTTTGCTGTATCCCTCTGACCTTCTTATTGACGATGAAACACAGAAATTGCCTCGGAATTAAATACCAAAGGCACAATGCCGACTTAAGTACAAGAAGACTGACTCTTCCTACTGTCTATGTTTTGAACCATTTCTGTGGCACTAGTTTTAGATTCCGATGCTTCACTTCAGGTTTGCTGTATCCCTCTGACCTTCTTATTGACGATGAAACACAGAAATTGCATCGGAATTAAATAGAAAAGGCACAATGTCGACTTAAGTACAAGAAGACTGACTCTTCTTACAGTCTATGTTTTGAACCATTCCTGTGACACTAGTTATAGATTCCAATGCTTCACTCCAGGTTTACCGTATCCCTTGGACCTGCTTATTGACGATGAAACACAGAAATTGCATCGGAATTAAATACAAAAGGCACAGTGCCAACTTAAGTACAATAAGACTGACTCTTCCTACAGTCTATGTTTTGAACCATTCCTGTGTCACTAGTTATAGATTATGATGCTTCACTTTAGGTTTACTGTATCCCTTGGACCTTCGTATTGACGATGAAACACAGAAATTGTATCGGAATTAAATACAAAAGGCACAATGCCGACATAAGTACATGAAGACCAACTCTTCCTACTGTCAATGTTTTAACCGTTCCTGTGACACTAGTTATAGATTCCGATGCTTCACTTGAGGTTTACTGTATCCCTTGGACCTTCTTATTGACGATGAAACACAGAAATTGCATCGGAATTAAATGCAAAAGGCAGAATGCCGACTTAAGGACAAGAAGACTGACTCTTATTACTGACTATATTTTGAACCGTTCCTGTGACACTAGCTATAGATTCCGATGCTTCACTTCAGGTTTACTGTATCCCTCTGACATTCTTATTGTCGATGAAACACAGAAATTGCATCGGAATTAAATACAAAAGGAAGAATGCCGACATAATTACAAGAAGACTGACTCTTCTTAGTGTCTATGTTTTGAACCATTCCATTGACACTAGTTATAGCTTCCGATGCTTCACTCGAGGTTTGCTGTATCCCTTGGACCTTGTTATTGACGATGAAACACAGAAATTGCATCGGAATTAAATAGAAAAGGCACAATGCCTACTTAAGTACAAGAAGACTGACTCTTCTTACTGACTATATTTTGACCATTCCTGTGACACTAGTTATAGATTCCGATGCTTCACTTCAGGTTTACTGTATCCCCTGGACCTTCTTATTGACGATGAAACACAGAAATTGCATCGGAATTAAATACAAAAGGCAAAATGCCCACTCAAGTACACGAAGACTGACTCTTCTTACAGTCTATGATTTGAACCATTCCTGTGACACTAGTTATAGATTCCGATGCTTCACTTAATATTTACTGTATCGCTTGGACCGTCCTATTGACGACTAAACACAGAAATTGCATCGGAATTAAATACAAAAGACACAGTGCCAACTTAAGTACAATAAGACTCACTCTTCCTACAGTCTATGTTTTGAACCATTCCTGTGTCACTAGTTATAGATTATGATGCTTCACTTCAGGTTTACTGTATCCCTTGGACCTTCTTATTGACGGTGAAACACAGAAATTGTATCGGAATTAGATACAAAAGGCACAATGCCGACATAAGTACATGAAGACCAACTCTTCCTACTGGCAATGTTGTAACCGTTCCTGTGACACTAGTTGTAGATTCCGATGCTTCACTTGAGGTTTACTGTATACCTTGGACCTTCTTATTGACGATGAAACACAGAAATTGCATCGGAATTAAATACAATAGGCACAACCCCGTCTTAAGTACAAGAAGACTGACTCTTCTTACTGACTATGCTTTGAACCATTCCTGTGACACTAGTTATGGATCCCGATGCTTAACTTCAGGATTACTGTATCCCTTCGACCTTCTTAGTGACGATGAAACACAGAAATTGCATCGGAAATAAATGCAAAAAGCACAACGCCGACTTAAGTACTGTCTATGTTTGGAACCATTCCTGTGTCACTAGTTATAGATTCCGATGCGTCATTTCAGATCTACTGTATCCTTTGGACCTTCTTATTTACGATGAAATACAGAGATTGCATCGGAATTAAACACAAAAGGCTCAATGCCGACTTAAGTACAAAAAGACTGACTCCTCTTTTTGACTATGATTTGAACCATTCCTGTGACACTAGTTATAGATTCCGATGCTTCACTTCAGGTTTACTGTGTCCCTCTGACCTTCGTTTTGACGATGAAACACAGAAATTGCATCGGAATTAAATAGAAAAGGCACAATGCCGACTTAAGTACAAGAAGACTGACTCTTCCCACTGTCTATATTTTGAACCATTCCTGTGACACTTGTTATAGATTCCGATGCTTCTCTTGAGGTTTACTGTATCCCTTGGACCTTCTTAATGACGATGAAACAGAGAAATTGCATCGGAATTAAATACAAAAGGCACAATGCCGACATAAGTACAAGAAGACTGACTCTTCTTACTGTCTATATTTTGAACCATTCCAGTGACACTAGTAATAGATTCCGATGCTTCACTGCAGGTCTACTGTATCCCTTGGGTCTTCGTTTTGACGAAGAAACACAGAAATTGCATCGGAATTAAATACAAAAGGCACAATGCCGACTTAAGTACAAGACGTCTGACTCTTCTTACTGTCTATGCTTTGAACCATTACTGTGACATTAGTTATAGATTCCGATGCTTCACTCCAGGTTTACTGTAACCCCTTGGACCTTCTTATTGAAGATGAAACGCATAAATTGCATCGGAACTAAATACAAGAGGCACAATGCCGACTTAAGGACAAGAAGACTGACTCTTCTTACTGACTATGCTTTGAACCATTCCTGTGACACTAGTTATGGATCCCGATGCTTAACTTCAGGATTACTGTATCCCTTCGACCTTCTTAGTGACGATGAAACACAGAAATTGCATCGGAAATAAATGCAAAAAGCACAACGCCGACTTAAGTACAAGAATACTGACTCATCTTACTGCTAATGTTTTGAACCGTCCCTGTGACACTAGTTAAAGATTATGATGGTTCACTCCAGGTTTACTGTATCCCTTGGACCTTCTTATTGACGATGAACACAGATATTGCATCGGAATTAAAAACAAAGGGCACAATTCCGACTTAAGTACACGAAGACTGACTCTTCTTACTCACTATGATTTGAACCATTCCTGTGACCCTAGTTATGGATTCCGATGCTTCACTTCAGGATTACTGTATCCCTCTGACCTTCTTATTGACGATGAAACACAGAAATTGATTCGGAATTAAATACAAAAGGCACAATGCCGAATTAAGTACAAGAAGACTGATTCTTCTTACTGTCTATTTTTGAACCAGTCCTGTGACACTAGTTATAGACTCCGATGCTTCACTCCAGGTTTACTGTATCCCTTGGACCTTCTTATTGACGATGAAACACAGAAATTGCATCGGAATTAAATACAAAAGGCACAATGCCGACTTAAGTAAAAGAAGTCTGACACTTCTTACTGTCTATGATTTGAACCATTCCTGTGACACTAGTTATAGATTCCGATGCTTCACTCCAGGTTTACTGTATCCCTTGGACCCTCTTATTGACGATGAAACACAGAAGTTGCATCAGATTTAAATAGAAAATGCACAATGATGACTTTAGTACAAGAAGACTTACTATTCTTCCAGACTATGTTTTGAACCATTCCTGTGACACTTGTTATAGATTACGATACTTCACTTCACGATTACTGTATCCCTCTGACCTTCTTATTGACGATGAAACACAGAAATTGACCCGGTATTAAATACAAAAGGCACAATGTCGACTTAAGTACAAGAAGACTGACTCTTCTTACTGTCTATGATTTGAACCATCCCTGTGATACTAGTTACAGATTCCGATGCTTCACTCCAGGTTTACTCTATCCCATGGACCTTCTTATTGACGATGAAACACAGAAATTGCATCGGAATTAAATACAAACGGCACAATGCCGACTTAAGTACAAGAAGACTGACTTTTCTTACCATGTTTTGAACCGTTCCTGTGACACTAGTTATAAATTCCGATGCTTCACTTCAGGTTTACCGTACCCCTTGGACCTTCTTCTTGACGATGAAACACACAAATTGCATCGGAATTAAATACAACCGGCACAATGCAGAATTAAGTACAAGAAGACTGACTCTTCTTACTGTCTATGTTTTGAACCATTCCATTTACACTAATTATAGATTCCGATGCTTCACTCCAGGTTTACTGTATCCCTTGGACCTTCTTATTGACGATGAAACACAGAAATTGCATCGGAATTCAATTGAAAAGGCACAATGTCGACTTAAGTACAAGAAGACTGACTCATCTTACTGTCTATGATTTGAACCATTCCTGTCACACTAGTTATAGATTCCGATGCTTCACTCCAGGTTTACTGTATCCCTTGGACCTTCTTATTGACGATGAAACACAGAAATTGCATCGGAATTAAATACAAAAGGCACAATGCCGGCTTAAGTATATGAAGACCGACTCTTCCTACTGACTATGTTTGAACCATTCCTGTGACACTAGTTATATATTCCGATGCCTCACTTGAGGTTTACTGTATCCCTTGGACCTTCTTATTGACGATGAAACACTGAAATTTCATCGGAATTAAATACAATAGGCACAATGCCGACTTAAGTACAAGAAGATTGACTCTTCCTACGTTCTATGCTTTGAAGCATTCCTGTGACACTAGTTATAGTTTCCGATGCTTTACTCCAAGTTTACTGTATCCCTTGGACACTCTTATTGACGATGAAACACAGAAATTGCATCGGAATTAAATAGAAAAGGCACAATGCCGACTTAAGTACAAGAAGACTGACTCTTCTTACTGTCTGTGTTTTGAACCATTCCATTGACACTAGTTATAGATTCCGATGCTTCACTCCAGGTTTACTGTATCCCTTGGACCTTGTTATTGACGATGAATTACAGAAATTGCATCGGAATTAAATAGAAATGGCACAATGCCGACTTAAGTACAAGAAGTCTGACTCTTCTTACTGACTATGTTTTGAACCATTCCTGTGACACTAGTTATAGATTCCGATGCTTCACTTCAGGTTTACTGTATCCCCTGGACCTTCGTATTGACGATGAAACACAAAATTCCATCGGAATTAAATACAAAAGGCACAAGCCGACTTAAGTACACGAAGAATGATTCTTCTTACAGTCTATGATTTGAAACATTCCTGTAACACTAGTTATAGATTCCGATGTTACACTCGAGGTTTACTGTATCCCATGGACCTTCCTATTGACGATGAAACACAGAAATTGCATCGGAATTCAATACAAAAGGCACAGTGACGACTTAAGTACAACAAGACTGACTCTTCCTACAGTGTATGTTTTAAACCATCCCTGTGTCACTAGTTATAGATTTCGATGCTTCACTTCAGGTTTACTGTATCCCTTGGACCTTCGTATTGACGATGAAACACAGAAATTGCATCGGAATTAAATACAAAAGGCACAATGCCGACTTAGGTACATGAAGACCACCACTTCCTACTGACTATGTTTGATCCGTTCCTGTGACACTAGTTAAAGATTCCGAATCTTCACTTGAGGTTTACTGTATCCCTTGGACCTTCTTCTTGACGATGAAACACAGAAATTGCATCGGAATTAAATACCAAAGGCACATTGCCGATTAAGGTACCAGGAAGACTGACTCTTCTTACTGTCTATGTTTGGAACCATTCCTGTGAAACTAGTTATAGATTCCGATGCTTCACTCCAGGTTTACTGTATCCCTTGGACCCTCTTATTGACGATGAAATACAGAAATTGCATTGGAATTAAATACAAAAGGCACAATGCCAACTTAAGTAAAAGAAGTCTGACACTTCTTACTGTCTATGATTTGAACCATTCCTGTGACACTAGTTATAGATTCCGATGCTTCACTCCAGGTTTACTGTATCCCTTGGACCCTTCTTATTGACGATGAAACACAGAAATTGCAAAAAGATTTAAATAGAAAATGCACAATGATGACTTTAGTACAAGAAGACTTACTATTCTTCCAGACTATGTTTTGAACCATTCCTGTGACACTTGTTATGGATTACGATACTTCACTTCAGGATTACCGTATCCCTTTGACCTTCTTATTGACAATGAAACACAGAAATTGACCCGGAATTAAAAACAAAAGGCACAATGTCGACTTAAGTACAAGAAGACTGTTCCTTCTTACTGTCTTTGATTTGAACCATCCCTGTGATACTAGTTATAGATTCCGATGCTTCACTCCAGGTTTACTGTACCCCTTGGACCTTCTTATTGACGATGAAACACAGAAATTGCATCGGAATTAAATACAAACGGCACAATGCCGACTTAAGTACAAGAAGACTGACTTTTCTTACTATGTTTTGAACCGTTCCTGTGACACTAGTTATAAATTCCGATGCTTCACTTCAGGTTTACTGTACCCCTTGGACCTTCTTATTGACGATGAAACACACAAATTGCATCGGAATTAAATACTAACGGCACAATGCAGAATTAAGTACAAGAAGACTGACTCTTCTTACTGTCTATGTTTGAACCATTCCATTGACACTAATTAGAGATTCCGATGCTTCACTCCAGGTTTACTGTATCCCTTGGACCTTCTTATTGACGATGAAACACAGAAATTGCATCGGAATTAAATACAATAGGCACAATGCCGACTTAAGTACATGAAGACTGACTCTTCTTACGTTCTATGTTTTGAACCATTCCTGTGACACTAGTTATAGATTCCGATGCTTTACTCCAGGTTTACTGTATCCCATGGACCCTCTTATTGACGATGAAACACAGATATTGCATCGGAATTAAATACAGAAGGCACAATGCCGACTTAAGGACAAGAAGACTGACTCTCCTTACTGACTTTGTTTTGAACCATTCCTGTGACACTAGTTATAGATTCCGATGCTTCACTTCAGGTTTATTGTGTCTCTCTGACCTTCTTATTGACGATGAAACACAGAAATTGCATCGGAATTAAATAGAAAAGGCACAATGTCGACTTAAGTACAAGAAGACTGACTCATCTTACTGTCTATGATTTGAACCATTCCTGTCACACTAGTTATAGATTCCGATGCTTCACTCCAGGTTTACTGTATCCCTTGGACCTTCTTAATGACGATGAAACACAGAAATTGCATCGGAATTAAATACAAAAGGCACAATGCCGGCTTAAGTATATGAAGACCGACTCTTCCTACTTACTATGTTTTGAACCATTCCTGTGACACTAGTTATATATTCCGATGCTTCACTTGAGGTTTACTGTATCCCTTGGACCTTCTTATTGACGATGAAACACTGAAATTGCATCGGAATTAAATACAATAGGCACAATGCCGACTTAAGTACAAGAAGACTGACTCTTCTTACGTTCTATGCTTTGAAGCATTCCTGTGACACTAGTAATAGATTCCGATGCTTTACTCCAAGTTTACTGTATCCCTTGGACACTCTTATTGACGATGAAACATAGAAATTGCATCGGAATTAAATAGAAAAGGCACAATGCCGACTTAAGTACAAGAAGGCAGACTCTTCTTACTGTCTGTGTTTTGAACCATTCCATTGACACTAGTTATAGATTCCGATGCTTCACTCCAGGTTTACTGTATCCCTTGGACCATGTTATTGACGATGAAACACAGAAATTGCATCGGAATTAAATAGAAATGGCACAATGCCGACTTAAGTACAAGAAGACTGACTCTTCTTACTGACTATGTTTTGAACCATTCCTGTGACACTAGTTATAGATTCCGATGCTTCACTTCAGGTTTACTGCATCCCATGGACCTTCCTATTGACGATGAAACACAGAAATTGCATCGGAATTAAATACAAAAGGCACAATGCCGACTTATGGATAAGAAGACTGACTCTTCTTACTGACTTTGTTATGAACCATTCCTGTGACAGTAGTAATAGAATTCGATGCTTCACTTCAGGTTTACTGTATCCCTTGGACCGTCATACTGACGATGAAACACAGAAATTGCATCGGAATTAAATACAAAAGGCACAGTGACGACTTAAGTACAAGAAGACTGACTCTTCCTACAGTCTATGTTTTAAACCAATCCTGTGTCACTAGTTATAGATTACGATGCTTCACTTCAGGTTTACTGTATCCCTTGGACCTTCTTATTGACGATGAAACACAGAAATTGCATCGGAATTAAATACAAATGGCACAATGCCGACTTAGGTACATGAAGACCAACACTTCCTACTGACTATGTTTGATCCGTTCCTGTGACACTAGTTATAGATTCCGAATCTTCACTTGAGGTTTACTGTATCCCTTGGACCTTCTTCATGACGATGAAACACAGAAATTGCATCGGAATTAAATACCAAAATCACATTGCCGATTAAGGTACAAGGAAGACTGACTCTCCTTACTGTCTATGTTTTGAACCATTCCTGCGACACTAGTTATTGAATCCGATACTTCACCCCATGTTCACTGTATCCCTTGGACCTTCGTATTGACGATGAAACACAGAAAGTGCATCGGAATTAAATACAAAAGGCACAATGCCGACTTAAGGACAAGAAGACTGACTCTTCATACTGACTATGATTTGAACCATTCCTGTGTCACTAGCTATAGATTCCGATGCTTCACTTCAGGTTTACTGTATCCCTCTGACTTTCTTAATGACGATGAAACACAGAAATGTCATCGGAATTAAATGCAAAAGGCACAATGCCGGCTGAAGTACAAGAAGTCTGACTCTTCTTACTGTCTATGATGTGAACCACTCCTGTGACACTAGTTATAGATTCCGATGCTTCACTTGAGGTTTAATGTATCCTATGGACCTTCTTATTGACGATGAAACACAGAAATTGCATCGGAATTAAATACAAAAGGCAAAATGCCGACTTAAGTACAAGATGACTGACTCTTCTTACTGTCTATGCTTTGAACCATTCCTGTGACACTAGTTATAGATTCCGATGCTTCACTTCAGGTTTACTGTATCCCTCTGACCTTCTTTGTGACGATGAAACACAGAAATTGCATCGGAAGTAAATAGAAAAGGCACAATGCCGACTTAAGTACAAGAAGACTGACTCTTCCTACTGTCTATGTTTTGAACCATTCCTGTGACACTAGTTATAGATTCCGATGCTTCACTTGAGGTTTACTGTATCCTATGGACCTTCTTATTGACGATGAAACACAGAAATTGCATCGGAATTAAATACAAAAGGCAAAATGCCGACTTAAGTACAAGAAGACTGACTCTTCTTACTGTCTATGTTTTGAACCTTTCCAGTGACACTAGTTATAGATTCCGATGCTTCACTTCAGGTTTACTGTATCCCTCTGACCTTCTTATTGACGATGAAACACAGAAATTGCATCGGAATTAAATAGTAGAGGCACAATGGTGACTTAAGTACAAGACGACTGACTTTTCTTACTGTCTATGATTTGAACCATTCCTGTGACACTAGTCATATATTCCGATGCTTCACTTCAAGTTTACTGTATAACTTGGACCTTCTTATTGACGATGATACACAGAAATTGCATCGGAATTAAATACAAAAGGCACATTGCCGTCTTAAGTACAAGAAGACTGACCTTTCTTACTGTCTATGATTTGAACCCTTCCTGTGACACTAGTTATAGATTCCGATGCGTCACTTCAGGTTTACTGTATCCCTCTGACCTTCTTATTGACGATGAAACACAGAAATTGCATCGGAATTAAATACAAAAGGCTCAATGCCGACTCAAGTACAAGAAGACTGACTCTTCTTACTGACTATAATTTGAACCATTCATGTGACACTAGTTATAGATTCCCATGCTTCACTTTAGGTTTACTGTATACCTTGGACCTTCTCATTGACGATGAAACACAGAAATTGCATCGGAATTAAATACAAAAGGCACAATACCGACTTAAGTACAAGAAGACTGACTCTTCTTACTGTCTATATTATAAACCATTCCAGTGAAACTAGATATATATTCCGATGCATCATTTCAGGTTTACTGTATCCCTTGGACCTTCTTATTGACGATGAAACACAGATATTGCATCGGAATTAAATACAAAAGGCACAATGCCGGCTTAAGTACAAGAAGACTGACTCTTCCTAGTGTCTATGTTTGTGCCATTCCTGTGAACCTAGTTTTGGAATCCGATGCTTCACTTAAGGTTTACTGTATCCCTCTGACCTTCTTATTGACGATGAAACACAGAAATTGCATCGGAAGTAAATACAAAAGGCACATTGCCGACTTAAGTACAAGAAGACTGACTGTTCCTACTGTCTATGTTTTGAACCATTCCAGTGACACTAGTTATAGATTCCGATGCTTCACTTAAGGTTTACTGTATCCCAGTGACCTTATTGCCGATGAGACACAGAAATTGCATCGGTATTAAATACAAAAGGCACAATGTCGACTTAAGGACAATAAGACAAACTCTTCCTAGTGACTATGTTTTGAACCATTCCAGTGACACTAGTTGTAGATTCCGATGCTTCACTTCAGGTTTACTGTTTCCCTTGGACCTTCTTATTGACGATGAAACACAGAAATTGCATCGGAATTAAATACAAAATGCACAATGCCGACTTAACTACAAGAAGACTGACTCCTCTACTGTCTATGTTTTGAACCATTTCTGTGACACTAGTTATAGAGTCCGATGCTTCACTTCAGGTTTACTGTATCCCTTGGGTCTTCTTATTGACGATGAAACACAGAAATTGAATCGGAATTAAGTACAAAAGGCACAATGCCGGCTTAAGTACAAGAAGACTGACTAGTCTTACTTCCTATCTCTTGAACCATTCCTGTGACACTAGTTATAGATTCCGATGCTTCACTTGAGGTTTACTGTATCCCTTGGACCTTGTTATTGACGACGTAACACAGAAATTGCATCGGAATTAAATACAAAAGTCACAATGCCGATTTAAGGACAAGAAGACAGACTCCTCTTACTGACTATGTTTTGATCCATTCCTCTGACACTAGTTATAGATTCCTATGCTTCACTTCAGGTTTACTGTATCCCTCTGACCTTCTTATTGACGATGAAACACAGAAATTGCATCGGAATTAAATACAAATTGCACAATGCCGACTTAAGTAGATGAAGACTGACTCTTCTTACTGTCTATGCTTTGAACCATTCCAGTGACACTAGTTATAGATTCCGATGCTACACTCCAGGTTTACTGTATCCCTTGGACCTTGTTATTGACGATGAAACACAGAAATTGCATCTGAATTAAATAGAAAAGGCACAATGCTGACTCAAGTACATGAAGACTGACTCTTCTTACTGTCTATGCTTTGAACCATTCCTGTGACACTAGTTATAGATTATGATGCTTCACCTCAGGTTTACTGTATCCCTTGGACCTTATTGACGATGAAGCACAGAAATTGCATCGGAATTAAATACAAAAAGCACAATGCCGAATTAAGTACCTGAAGACCGACTCTTCCTACTGACTATGTTTTGAACCATTCCTGTGACACGAGTTATAGATTCCGATGCTTCACTTTAGGTTTACTGTATCCCTTGGACCTTCTTATTGACGATGAAACACAGAAATTGCATCGGAATTAAATATAAAAGGCACAATACCGACTTAAGTACAAGATGACTGACTCATGTTACTGTCTATGTTCTGAACCATTCCTGTGACGCCAGTTATAGATTCCGATGCTTCACTTCAGGTTTACTGTATCCCTTGGACCTTCTTATTGACGATTAAATACAGAACCCGCATCGGAATTAACACAATAGGCACACTGCCGACTTAAGTACAAAAAGACTGACTCCTCTTACTGACTATGATTTGAACCATTCCTGTGACACTAGTTATAGATTCCGATGCTTTACTTCAGCTTTACTGTACCCCTCTGACCTACTTTTTGACGATGAAACACAGAAATTGCATCGGAATTAAATAGAAAAGGCACAATGCCGACTTAAGTACCAGAAGACTTACTCTTCCTACTGTCTATGTTTGGAACCATTCCTGTTACACTAGTTATAGATTCCGATGCTTCACTTCAGGTTCACTGTATCCCTAGGACCTTCTTATTGACGATGAAACACAGAAATTGCCTCGGAATTAAATACAAAAGGCACAATGCCGACTTAAGTACAAGAAGACTGACTCCTTTTACTGACTATGTTTTGAACCATTCCTGTGAGACTAGTTATAGATTGCGATGCTTCCCTTCAGGTTTACTGCATCCCTCTGACCTTCTTATTGACGATGAAACACAGAAATTGCATCGGAATTAAATACAAAAGGCACAATGCCGACTTAAGTACATGAAGACCGACACTACCTACTGACTATGATTTGAACCATTCCTGTGACACTAGTTATAGATTCCGATGCGTCACTTCAGGTTTACTGTATCCCTCTGACCTTCTTATTAACGATGAAACACAGAAATTGCATCGGAATTAAATACAAGAGGCACAATGCCGACTTAAGTACAAGACGACTGACTCTTTTTACTGACTATGATTTGAACCATTCCTGTGAGACTGGTTATAGATTGCGATGCTTCCCTTCAGGTTTACTGTATCCCTCTGACCTTCTTATTGACGATGAAACACAGAAATTCCATCGGAATTAAATACAAAAGGCACAATGCCGACTTATGTACAAGAAGACTGATCTTGTTACTGTCTATGTTATGAACCATTCCAGTGACACTAGTTATAGATTCCGATGCTACACTCCACTTATACTGTATCCCTTGGACCTTGTTATTGACGATGAAACACAGAAATTGCATCGGAATTAAATAGAAAAGGCACAATACCGACTTAAGTACAAGAAGACTGACTCTTCTTATTGTCTATGTTTTGAACCATTCCTGTGACACTAGTTATAGATTCCGATGCTTCACCTCAAGTTTACTGTATCCCTAGGACCTTCTTGTTGACGATGAAACACAGAAATTGCATCGGAATTAAATAGAAAAGGGAAAATTCCGACTTAAGTACACGAAGACTGACATTTCTTACTGTCTATGATTTGAACCATTCCTGTGACACTAGTTATAGATTCCGATGCTACACTCCAGGCTTACTATATCCCATGGACCTTCTTATTGACGATCAAACACAGAAATTGCATCGGAATTAAATACAAGAGGCACAATGCAGACTTAAGGATAAGAAGACTGACTCTTCTTACTGTCTATGTTTTAACCATTCCTGTGACACTAGTTATAGATTCCGGCGCTTCACTCCAGGTTTACTGTTTCCCTTGGACCTTCTTATTGACGATGAAACACAGAAAGTGCATCGGAATTAAATACAAAAGGCACATTGCCGACTTAAGTACATAAAGACTAACACTTCCTACTGACTATGATTTGAACCATTCCTGTGACACTAGTTATAGATTCCGATGCTTCATTTGAGGTTTACTGTATCCCTTGGACCTTCTTATTGACGATGAAACACAGAAATTGCATCGGAATTAAATACAAAAGGCACAATGCCGACTTAAGTACATGAAGACCGACTCTTCCTATTGACTATGTTTTGAACCATTCCTGTGACACTAGTTATAGATTCCGATGCTTCACTTGAGGTTTACTGTATCCCTGGGACCTTCTTATTGACGATGAAACACAGAAATTGCATCGGAATTAAATACAAAAGGCACAATGCCGACTTAAGTACAAGAAGACTGACTCATCCTACTGTCTGTGTTCTGAACCATTCCTGTGACACTAGTTATAGATTACGATGCTTCACTTCAGGTTTACTGTATCCCTTGGACCTTCTTATTTACGATGAAATACAGAAATCGCATCGGAATTAACACAATAGGCACACTGCCGACTTAAGTACAAAAAGACTGACTCCTCTTACTGACTATGCTTTGAACCATTCCTGTGACACTACTTATAGATTCCGATGCTTCACTTCAGCTTTTCTGTACCCCTCTGACCTACTTTTTGACGATGAAACACAAAAATTGCATCGGAATTAAATAGAAAAGACACAATGCCGACTTAAGTACAAGAAGACTGATTCTTCCTACTGTCTATGGTTTGAACCATTCCTGTGATACTAGTTATAGATTCCGATGCTTCACTTCAGGTTTACTGTATCCCTTGGACCTTCTTATTGACGATGAAACACAGAAATTGCCTCGGAATTAAATACAAAAGGCACAATGCCGACTTAAGTACAAGTAGATTGACTCCTTTTACTGACTATGTTTGACCCATTCCTGTGAGACTAGTTATAGATTGCGATGCTTCCCTTCAGGTTTACTGTATCCCTCTGACCTTCTTATTGACTATGAAACACAGAAATTGCATCGGAATTAAATAGAAAAGGCACAATGTCGACTTAAGTACTAGAAGACTGACTCGTCTTACTTCCTATGTCTTGAACCATTCCTGTGACACTAGTTATAGATTCCAATGGTTCATTTGAGGTATACTGTATCCCTTGGACCTTGTTATTGACGACGTAACACAGAAATTGCATCGGAATTAAATAGAAAAGTCACAATGCCGACTTAAGTACAAGAAGACTGACTCTTCTTTCTGACTATGTTTTAACCATTCCTGTGACACCAGTTATAGATTCCGATGCTACACTCCCGGCTTACTATATCCCATGGACCTTCTTATTGACGATGGAAAACAGAAATTGCATCGGAATTACATACAAGAGGCACAATGCAGACTTAAGGATAAGAAGACTGACTCTTCTTACGTACTTTGTTTTCAACCATTCCTGTGACACTAGTTATAGATTCCGATGCTTCACTTCACGTTTACTGTATCCCTTGGACCGTCTAATTTGCAATGAAACACAGAAATTGCATCGGAATTAAATACAAAAGGCACAGTGCCGACTTAAGTACAAGAAGACTGACTCTTCCTAATGTCTATGTTTTGAACCATTCCTGTGTCACTAGTTATAGATTTCGATGCTTCACTTCAGGTTTACTGTACCCCTTGGACCTTCTTATTGACGATGAAACACAGAAATTGCATCGAAATTAAATACAAAAGGCACCATGCCGATTTAAGTACATGAAGACCAACTCTTCCTTCTGACTATGTTTGAACCGTTCCTGTGACACTAGTTATAGGTTCCGATGCTTCACTTGAGGTTTACTGTTTCCCTTGGACCTTCTTATTGACGATGAAACACAGAAATTGCATCGGAATTTAATACCAAGGGCACAATGCCGATTTAAGTACAAGGAAGACTGACTCTTCTTACTGTCTATGTTTTAACCATTCCTGTGACACTAGTTATAGATTCCAACGCTTCACTCCAGGTTTACTGTTTCCCTTGGACCTTCTTATTGACGATGAAACACAGAAATTACATCGGAATTAAATACAAAAGGCACAATGCCGACTTAAGTACATGAAGACCGACACTTTCTACTGACTATGGTTTGAACCATTCCTGTGACACTAGTCATAGATTCCGATGCTTCACTTGAGGTTTACTGTATCCCTTGGACCTTCTTATTGACGACGAAAGACAGAAATTGCATCGGAATTAAATGCAAAAGGCACAATGCCGACTTAAGTACAAGAAGACTGTCTCATCTTACTGTCTATGTTCTGAACCATTCCTGTGACACTTGTTATAGATTCCGACGCTTCACTCCAGGTTTACTGTATCCCTTGGACCTTCTTATTGACGATGAAGTACAGAAATTGCATCGGAATTAAATACAAAAGGCACAATGCCGACTTAAGTACATGAAGACCGAATCTTCCTACGACTATGTTTTGAACCATTCCTGTGACACTAGTTATAGATTCCGGTGCTTCACTTGAGGTTTACTGTATCCCTTGGACCTTCTTATTGACGATGAAACACAGAAATTGCATCGGAATTAATTGCAAAAGGCACAATGCCGATTTAAGTACAAGGAGACTGACTCATCTTACTGTCTCTGTTCTGAACCATTCCTGTGACACTAGTTATAGATTCCGACGCTTCACTCCAGGTTTACTGTATCCCTTGGAACTTCTTATTGACGGTGAAGCACAGAAATTGCATCGGAATTAAATACAAAAGCACAATGCCGACATAGGTACATGAAGACCGACACTTCCTACTGACTATGATTTGAACCATTCCTTTGACACTAGTTATAGATTCTGATGCTTCACTTGAAGTTTACTGTATCCCTTGGACCTTCTTATTGACGATGAAACACAGAAATTGCCTCGGAATTAAATACAAATGGCACATTGCCGACTTAAGTACAAGAAGACTGATTCCTTTTACTGACTACGTTTTGAACCATTCCTGTGAGACTAGTTATAGATTGCGATGCTTCCCTTCAGGTTAACTGTATCCCTCTGACCTTCTTATTGACGATGAAACACAGAAATTGCATCGGAATTAAATACAAAAGGCACAATGCCGCCTTAAGTACATGAAGACCGACACTTCCTACTGACTATGATTTGAACCATTCCTGTGGGACTAGTTATTGATTCCGATGCTTCACTTGAGGTTTACTGTATCCCTTGGACCTTCTTATTGACGATGCACACAGAAATTGCATCGGAATTAAATGCAAAAGGCACAATGCCGACTTAAGTACAAGGAGACTGACTCATCTTACTGTCTGTGTTCTGAACCATTCCTGTGACACTAGTTATAGATTCCGACGCTTCACTCCAGGTTTACTGTATCCCTTGGACCTTCTTATTGACGATGAAGCACAGAAATTGCATCGGAATTAAATACAAAAGGCACAATGCCGACTTAAGTACATGAAGACCGACTCTTAATACTGACTATGTTTTGAACCATTCCTGTGACACTAGTTATAGATTACGATGCTTCACTTGAGGTTTACTGTATCCCTGGGACCTTCTTATTGACGATGAAACACAGAAATTGCATCGGAATTAAATACAAAAGGCACAATGCCGACTTAAGTATAAGAAGACTGACTCATCTTACTGTCTATGTTCTGAACCATTCCTGTGATACTAGTTATAGATTCCGATGCTTCACTTCAGGTTTACTGTATCCCTTGGACCTTCTTATTCACGATGAAATACAGAAATCGCATCGGAATTAACACAATAGGCACACTGCCGACTTAAGTACAAAAAGACTGACTCCTCTTACTGACTATGTTTTGTACCATTCCTGTGACACTAGTTATAGATTCCGATGCTTCACTTCAGCTTTACTATACCCCTCTGACCTACTTTTTGACGATGAAACACAGAAATTGCATCGGAATTAAATAGAGAAGGCACAATGATGACGTAAGTACAAGAAGACTAACTCTTCCTACTGTCTATGTTTTGAACCATTCCTGTGACACTAGTTATAGATTCCGATGCTTCACTTCAGGTTTGCTGTATCCCTTGGACCTTCTTATTGACAATGAAACACAGAAATTGCCTCGGAATTAAATACAAAAGGCATAATGCCTACTTAAGTACAAGGAGACTGACTCCTTTTATTGACTATGTTTTGAACCATTCCTGTGAGACTAGTTATAGATTGCGATGCTTCCCTTCAGGTTTACTGTATCCCTCTGACCTTCTTATTGACGATGAAACACAGAAATTGCATCGGAACTAATTACAAAAGGCACAATGCCGGCTTAAGTACATGAAGACCGACACTTCCTACTTACTATGTTTTGAACCATTCCTGTGACACTAGTTATAGATTCCGATGCGTCACTTCAGGTTTACTGTATCCCTCTGACCTTCTTATGACGATGAAACACAGAAATTGCATCGGACTTAAATACAAGAGACACGATGCCGACTTAAGTACAAGAAGACTGACTCTTCTTACTGACTATGATTTGAACTATTCCTGTGAGACTAGTTATAGATTGCGATGCTTCCCTTCAGGTTTACTGTATCCCTCTGACCTTCTTATTGACGATGAAACACACAAATTGCATCGGAATTAAATACAAGAGGCACAATGCCGACTTAAGTACAAGAAGACTGACTCTTCTTACTGACTATGAATGAACCATCCCTGTGAGACTAGTTATAGATTGCGATGCTTCCCTTCAGGTTTACTGTATCCCTCTGACCTTCTTATTGACGATGAAACACAGAAATTGCATCGGAATTAAATACAAGAGGCACAATGTCGACTTAAGTACAAGAAGACTGACTCATCTTACTGTCTATGTTCTGAACCATTCCTGTGACACTAGTTATAGATTCAGACGCTTCACTACAGGTTTACTGTATCCCTTGGACCTTCTTATTGACGATGAAGCACAGAAATTGCATCGGAATTAAATACAAAATGCACAATGCCGACTTAAGTACATGAAGATCGTATCTTAATACTGACTATGTTTTGAACCATTCCTGTGACACTACTTATAGATTCCGATGCTTCACTTGAGGTTTCCTGTATCCCTGGGACCTTCTTATTAACGATGAAACACAGAAATTGCATCGGAATTAAATGCAAAAGGCACAATGCCGACTTAAGTACAAGAAGACTGACTCATCTTACTGTCTATAATCTGAACCATTCCTGTGACACTAGTTATAGATTCCGACGCTTCACTCCAGGTTTACTGTGTCAATTGGACCACCTTATTGACGATGAAGCACAGAAATTGCATCGGAATTAAATACAAAAGGCACAATGCCGACTTAAGTACATGAAGACCGACTCTTCCTACTGACTATGTTTGAACCATTCCTGTGACACAAGTTATAGATTCCGATGCTTCACTTGAGGTCTACTGTGTATCTTGGACCTTCTTATTGACGATGAAACACAGAAATTGCATCGGAATTAAATAGAAAAGGCACAATGCCGACTTAAGTACAAGAAGACTGACTCTTCCGACTGTCTATGTTTTGAACCATTCCTGTGACACTAGTTATAGATTCCGATGCTTCACTTCAGGTTTACTGTATCCCTTGGACCTTTTTATTGACGATGAATTACAGAAATTGCCTCGGAATTAAATACAAAAGCACAATGCCGACTTAAGTACAAGAAGACTGACTCCTTTTACTGACTATGCTTTGAACCATTCATGTGACATTAGTTACAGATTCGGATGCTTCACTTCAGGTTTACTGTATCCCTCTGACCTTCTTATTGACGATGAAACACAGAAATTGCATTGGAATTAAATAGAAAAAGCACAATGCCGACTTTAGTACAAGACGACTGACTTTTCTTACTGTCTATGTTTGAACCATTCCTGTGACACTAGTTATAGATTCCGATGTTTCACTTCAGGTTTACTGTATCCCTTGGACCTTCTTTTTGACGATGAAACACAGATATTGCATTGGAATTAAATACAAAAGGCACAATGCCGACATAAGTGCAAGAAGACTGACCCTTCTTACTGTCAACGCTTTGAACCATTCCTGTGACTCAACTTATAGATTCCGATGCGTCACTTCAGGTTTACTGTATCCCTCTGACCTTCTTATTGACGATGAAACACAGAAATTGCATCGGAATTAAATACAAGAGGCACAATGCCGACTTAAGTACAAGAAGACTGACTCTTCTTACTGACTATGAATGAACCATCCCTGTGAGACTAGTTATAGTATGCGATGCTTCCCTTCAGGTTTACTCTATCCCTATGACCTTCTTATTGACGATGAAACACAGAAATTGCATCGGAATTAAGTACAAAAGGCACAATGCCGACTTAAGTACAAGCAGACTGCCTCTCTTTCTGTCTATGTTTGAACCATCCCTGTGACACTAGTTATGGATTCCGATGCTTCACTTCAGGTTCACTGTATCCCATGGACCTTGTTATTGACGATGAAACACAGAAATTGTATCGGAATTAAATACAAAAGGCACAACGCCAACTGAAGTACAAGGAGACAGACTCTTCCTACTGTCTAAGTTTTGAACCACTCTTGTGACACTAGTTATAGATTCCGACGCTTCACTTCAGGTTTACTGTATCCCTTGGACCTTCGTATTGACGATGAAACACAGAAATTGCATCGGAATGAAATACAAAAGGCGCTATGCCGACTTAAGTACAAGAAGACTGACTCCTCTTACTGACTATGTTTTGTACCATTCCCGTGACACTAGTTATAGATTCCGATGCTTCACTTCAGCTTTACTGTACCCCTCTGACCATCTTATTGACGATGAAACACAGAAATTGCATCGGAATTAAATAAAAGAGGCACAATGCCGACTTAAGTACAAGAAGACTGACTCTTCTTACTGACTATGATTTGAACCATTCCTGTGAGACTAGTTATAGATTGCGATGCTTCCCTTCAGGTTAAGTGTCCCTCTGACCTTATTGACGATGAAACACAGAAATTGCATCGGAATTAAATACAAAATGCACAATGCCGCCTTAAGTACATGAAGACCGACACTTCCTACTGACTATGATTTGAACCATTCCTGTGACACTAGTTATAGATTCCGATGCTTCACTTGAGGTTTACTGTATCCCTTGGACCTTCCTATTGACGATGAAACACAGAAATTGCATCGGAATTAAATGCAAAAGGCACAATGCCGGCTTAAGTACAAGGAGACTGACACATCTAACTGTCTATGTTCTGAACCATTCCTGTGACACTAGTTATATATTCCGACGCTTCACTCCAGGTTTACTGTATCCCTTGGACCTTCTTATTGACGATAAAGCACAGAAATTGCATCGGAATTAAATACAAATGGCACAATGCCGACTTAAGTACATGAAGACCGACTCTTCCTACTGACTATGTTTTGAACCATTCCTGTGACACTAGTTATAGATTCCGATGCTTCACTTGAGGTTTACTGTATCCCTTGGACCTTCTTATTGACGATGAAACACAGAAATTGCATCGGAATTAAATGCAAAAGGCACAATGCCGACTTAAGTACGGGAAGACTGACTCATCTTACTGTCTATGTTCTGAACCATTCCTGTGACACTAGTTATAGATTCCGACGCTTCACTCCAGGTTTACTGTATCCCTTGGACCTTCTTATTGACGATGAAGCACCGAAATTGCATCGGAATTAAATACAAAAGGCACAATGCCGACTTAAGTACATGAAGACCGACTCTTCCTACTGACTATCTTTTAAACCATTCCTGTGACACTAGTTATAGATTCCGATGCTTCACTTCAGCTTCACTGTACCCCTCTGACCTACTTTTTGACGATGAAACACAGAAATTGCATCGGATTTAAATAGAAAAGGCACAATGCCGACTTAAGTACAAGAAGACTGACTCTTCCTACTGTCTATGTTTGAACCATTCCTGTGACACTAGTTATAGATTCCGATGCTTCACTTCAGGTTTACTGTATCCCTTGGACCTTCTTATTGACGATGAAACACAGAAATTGCATCGGAATTAAATAGAAAAGGCACAATGCCGACTTAAGTACAAGAAGACTGACTCTTCCTACTGTCTATGTTTGAACCATTCCTGTGACACTACTTATAGATTCCGATGCATCACTTCAGGTTTACTGTATCCCTTGGACCTTCTTATTGACGATGAAGCACAGAAATGGCATCGGAATTTAATACCAAGAGCACAATGCCGATTTAAGTACAAGGAAGACTGACTCTTCTTACTGTCTATGTTTTAACCATTCCAGTGACACTAGTTATAGATTCCGACGGTTCACTCCTGGTTTACTGTTTCGCTTGGACCTTCTTATTGACGATGAAACACAGAAATTGCATCGGAATTAAATACAAAATGCACAATGCCGACTTAAGTACATGAAGACCGACACTTCCAACTGACTATGGTTTGAACCATTCCTGTGACACTAGTTATAGATTCCGATGCTTCACTCCAGGTTTACTGTATCCCTTGGACCTTCTTATTGACGATGAAGCACAGAAATTGCATCGGAATTAAATACAAAAGGCACAATGCCGACTTAAGTACATGAAGACCGACTCTTCCTACTGACTATGCTTTGAACCATTCCTGTGACACTAGTTACAGATTCCGATGCTTCACTTGAGGTTTACTGTATCCCTTGGACCTTTTTATTGACGATGAAACACAGAAATTGCATCGGTATTAAATGCAAAAGGCACAATGCCGACTTAAGTACAAGGAGACTGACTCATCTTACTGTCTATGTTCTGAACCATTCCTGTGACACTAGTTATAGATTCCGATGCTTCACTCCAGGTTTACTGTATCCCTTGGACCTTTTTATTGACGATGAAGCACAGAAATTGCATCGGAATTAAATACAAAAGGCACAATGCCGACTTAAGTACATGAAGACCGACTCTTCCTACTGACTATGTTTTGTACCATTCCTGTGACACTAGTTATAGATTCCGATGCTTCACTTGAGGTTTACAGTATCCCTTGGACCTTCTTATTGACGATGAAACACAGAAATTGCATCGGAATTAAATACAAAAGGCACAATGCCGACTTAAGTACAAGAATTCTTACTCATCTTACTGTCTATGTTCTGAACCATTCCTGTGATACTAGTTATACATTCCGATGCTTCACTTCAGGTTTACTGTATCCCTTGGACCTTCTTATTGACGATGAAATACAGAAATCGCATCGGAATTAACACAATAGGAACACGGCCGACTTAAGTACAAAAAGACTGACTCCTCTTACTAAATATGTTTTGAACAATTCCTGTGACACTAGTTATAGATTCATATGCTTCACTTCAGCTTTACTGTACCCTCTGACCTACTTTTTGACAATGAAACACAGAAATTTCACCGGAATTAAATAGAAAATGCACAATGCCGACTTAAGTACATGAAGACCGACACTTCCTACTGACTATGATTTGAACCATTCCTGTGACACTAGTTATAGATTCCGATGCTTCACTTGAGGTTTACTGTATCCCTTGGACCTTCTTATTGACGATGAAACACAGAAATTGCATCGGAATTAAATGCAAATGGCACAATGCCGACTTAAGTACAAGAAGACTGACTCATCTTACTGTCTATGTTCTGAACCATTCCTGTGACACTAGTTAAAGATTCCGCCGCTTCACTCCAGGTTTACTGTATCCCTTGGACCTTCTTATTGACGATGAAACACAGAAATTGCATCGGAATTAAATACAAAAGCACAATGCCGACTTAAGTACATGAAGACCGACTCTTCCTACTGACTATGTTTTGAACCATTCCTGTGACACTAGTTATAAATTACGATGCCTCACTTCAGGTTAACTGTATCCCTTGGACGTTCTTATTGACGATGACACAGAAATTGCATCGGAATTAAATACAAAACGCACAATGCCGATTAAAGTACATGAAGACTAACTCTTCCTACTGACTATGTTTGAATCGTTCCTGTGACACTAGTTATAGATTCCGATGCTTCACTTGAGGTTTACTGTATCCCTTGGACCTTCTTATTGACGATGAAACACAGAATTGGATCGGAACTTAATACCAAGGGCACAATGCCGATTTAAGTACAAGGAAGACTGACTCTTCTTACTGTCTATGTTTTAACCATTCCTGTGACACTAGTTATAGATTCCGACGCTTCACTCCAGGTTTACTGTTTCTCTTGGACCTTCTTATTGACGATGAAACACAGAAATTGCATCGGAATTAAATACAAAAGGCACAATGCCGACTTAAGTACATGAAGACCGACACTTCCAACTGACTATGATTTGAACCATTCCTGTGACACTAGTTATAGATTCCGATGCTTCACCTGAGGTTTACTGTATCCCTTAAACCTTTTTATTGACGATGAAACACAGAAATAGAATCGGTATTAAATGCAAAAATCACAATGCCGACTTAAGTACAAGGAGACTGACTCATCTTACTGTCTATGTTCTAAACCATTCCTGTGACACTAGTTATAGATTCCGATGCTTCACTCCAGGTTTACTGTATCCCTTGTACCTTTTTATTGACGATGAAACACAGAAATTGCATCGGAATTAAATACAAAAGGCACAATGCCGACTTAAGTACATGAAGACCGACTCTTCCTACTGACTATGTTTTGAACCATTCTTGTGACACTAGTTGTAGATTCCGACGCTTCACTCCAGGTTTAATGATCCCTTGGACCTTATAATTGACGATGAAACACAGAAATTGCATCGGAATTAAATACAAAAGGCACAATGCCGACTTAAGTACAAGAAGACTGACTCTTCCTAATGTCTATGTTTTGAACCATTCCTGTGTCACTAGTTATAAATTACGATGCCTCATTTCAGGTTAACTGTACCCCTTGGACGTTCTTATTGACGATGACACACAGAAATTGCACTGGAATTAACACCAAGGGCACCATGCCGATTTATGTACTCGGAAGACTGACTCTTTTTACTGTCTATGTTTTAACCATTCCTGTGACACTAGTTATAGATTCCGACGCTTCACTCCAGGTTTACTGTTTCCCTTGGACCTTCTTATTGACGATGAAACACAGAAATTGCATCGGAATTAAATACAAAAGGCACAATGCCGACTTAAGTACATGGAGACCGACACTTCGTACTGACTATGATTTGAACCATTCCTGTGAAACTAGTTATAGATTCCGATGCTTCACTTGAGGTTTACTGTATCCCTTGGACCTTCTTATTGACGATGAAACACAGAAATTGCATCGGGATTAAATGCAAAAGGCACAATGCCGACATAAGTACAAGAAGACTGACTCATCTTACTGTCTATGCTCTGAACCATTCCTGTGACACTAGTTATAGATTCCGACGCTTCACTCCAGGTTTACTGTATCCCTTGGACCTTCTTATTGACGATGAAGCACAGAAATTGCATCGGAATTAAATACAAAAGGCACATGGCCGACTAAGGTACATGAAGACCGACTCATCCTACTGACTGTGTTTTGTACCATTCCTGTGACACTAGTTATAGATTCCGATGCTTCACTTGAGGTTTACTGTATCCCTTGGACCTTCTTATTGACGATGAAACACAGAAATTGCATCGGAATTTAATACAAAACGCACAATGCCGACTTAAGTACAAGAAGACTGACTCTTCCTACTGTCTATGTTTTGAACCATTCCTGTGACACTAGTTCTAGATTCCGATGCTTCACTTGAGGTTTACTGTATCCCTTGGACCTTCTTATAGACGATGAAACACAGAAATTGCCTCGGAATAAAATACAAAAGGCACAATGACGACTTAGGTACAAGAAGGCTGACTCGTTTTACTGACTATGATTTGAACCATTCCTGTGAGACTAGTTGTAGATTGCGATGCTTCACTTCGGGATTACTGTGTCCCTCTGACCCTCTTATTGACGATGAAACACAGAAATTGCATCGGAATTAAATACAAAAGGCACAATGCCGACTTACGTACATGAAGACCGACACTTCCTACTGACTATGATTTGAACCATTCCTGTGACACTAGTTATAGATTCCGATGCGTCACTTCAGGTTTACTGTATCCCTCTGACCTTCTTATTGACGATGAAACACAGAAATTGCATCGGAATTAAATACAAGAGGCACAATGCCGACTTAAGTACACGAAGACTGACTCTTCTTACTGACTATGATTTGGACCATTCCTGTGAGACTAGTTATAGATTGCGATGCTTCCCTTCAGGTTAACTGAATCCCTCTGACCTTCTCACTGACGATGAAACACAGAAATTGCATCGGAATTAAATACAAAAGGCACAATGCCGACTTAAGTACATGAAGACCGACACTTCCTACTGACTTTGATTTGAACCATTCCTGTGACACTAGTTATAGATTCCGATGCTTCACTTGAGGTTTACTGTATCCCTTGGACCTTCTTATTGACGATGAAACACAGAAATTGCATCGGGATTAAATGCAAAAGGCACAATGCCGCCTTAAGTACAAGAACACTGACTCATCTTACTGTCTATGCTCTGAACCATTCCTGTGACACTAGTTATAGATTCCGACGCTTCACTCCAGGTTTCCCTTGGACCTTCTTATTGACGATGAAGCACAGAAATTGCATCGGAATTAAATACAAAAGGCACAATGCCGACTTAGGTACATGAAGACCGACTCATCCTACTGACTGTGTTTGGTACCATTCCTGTGACACTAGTTATAGATTCCGATGCTTCACTTGAGGTTTACTGTATCCCTTGGACCTTCTTATTGACGATGAAACACAGAAATTGCATCGGAATTTAATACAAAACGCACAATGCCGACTTAAGTACAAGAAGACTGACTCTTCCTACTGTCTATGTTTTGAACCATTCCTGTGACACTAGTTATAGATTCCGATGCTTCACTTGAGGTTTACTGTATCCCTTGGACCTTCTTATTGACGACGAAACACAGAAATTGCCTCGGAATTAAATACAAAAACACAATGACGACTTAAGTACAAGAAGGCTGATTCGTTTTACTGACTATGTTTTGAACCATTCCTGTGAGACTAGTTATAGATTGCGATGCTTCACTTCGGGTTTACTGTATCCCTCTGACCTTCTTATTGACGATGAAACTCAGAAATTGCATCGGAATTAAATACAAAAGGCACAATGCCGACTTACGTACATGAAGACCGACACTTCCTACTGACTATGATTTGAACCATTCCTGTGACACTAGTTATAGATTCCGATGCGTCACTTCAGGTTTACTGTATCCCTCTGACCTTCTTATTGACGATGAAACACAGAAATTGCATCGGAATTAATTACAAGAGGCACAATGCCGACTTAAGTACACGAAGACTGACTCTTCTTACTGACTATGATTTGAACCATTCCTGTGAGACTAGTTATAGATTGCGATGCTTCCCTTCAGGTTAACTGAATCCCTCTGACCTTCTTACTGACGATGAAACACAGATATTGCATCGGAATTAAATACAAAAGGCACAATGCCGACTTAAGTACATGAAGTCCGACACTTCCTACTGACTATGATTTGAACCATTCCTGTGACATTAGTTATAGATTCCGATGCTTCACTTGAGGTTTACTGTATCCCTTGGACCTTCTTATTGACGATGAAACACAGAAATTGCATCGGAATTAAATGCAAAAGGCACAATGCCGACTTAAGTACAAGAACACTGACTCATCTTACTGTCAATGTTCTGAACCATTCCTGTGACACTAGTTATAGATTCCGACGCTTCACTCCTGGTTTACTGTATCCCTTGGACCTTCTTATTGACGATGAAGCTCAGAAATTGCATCGGAATTAAATACAAAAGGCACAATGCCGACTTAAGTACATGAAGACCGACTCTTCCTACTGACTATGTTTTGAACCATTCCTGTGACACTAGTTATAGATTCCGATGCTTCACTTGAGGTTTACTCTATCCCCTGGATCTTCTTATTGACGATGAAACACAGAAATTGCATCGGAATTAAATACAAAAGGCACAATGCCGACTTAAGTACAAGAAGACTGAGTCATCTTACTGTCTATGTTCTGAACCATACCTGTGACACTAGTTATGGATTCCGATGCTTCAGTTCAGGTTTACTGTATCCCTTGGGCCGTCTTATTGACGATGAAATACAGAAATCGCATAGGAATTAACACAACAGGAACACTGCCGACTTAAGTACAAAAAGACTGACTCCTCTTACTGACTATATTTTGAACCATTCCTGTGACACTAGTTATAGATTCCGATGCTCCACTTCAGGTTTACTGTATCCCTTGGACCTTCTTATTGACGATGAAATACAGAAATCACATCGGAATTAACACAATAGGCACACTGCCGACTTAAGTACAAAAAGACGGACTCCTCTTACTGACTATGTTTTGAACCATTCCTGTGACACTAGTTATAGATTCCGATGCTTCACTTCAGCTTTACTGTACCCCTCTGACCTACTTTTTGACGACGAAACACAGACATTGCATCGGAATTAAATAGAAAAGGCACAATGCCGACTTAAGTACAAGAAGAATGACCCTTCCTACTGTCTATGTTTTGAACCATTCCTGTGACACTAGTTATAGATTCCGATGCTTCACTTCAGGTTTACTGTATCCCTTGGACCGTCTTATTGACGATGAACCACAGAAATTGCCTTGGAATTAAATATAATAGGCACAATGCCGACTTAAGTACAAGAAGACTGACTCCTTTTACTGACTATGCTTTGAACCATTCCTGTGACACTAGTTATAGATTCCGATGCTTCACTTCAGCTTTACTGTACCCCTCTGACCTACATTTTGACGATGAAACACAGAAATTGCATCGGAATTAAATGGAAAAGGCACAATGCCGACTTAAGTACAAGAAAACTGACTCTTCCTACTGTCTATGATTTGAACCATTCCTGTGACACTAGTTATAGATTCCGATGCGTCACTTCAGGTTTACTGTATCACTCTGACCTTCTTATTGACGATGAAACACAGAAATTGCATCGGAATTAAACACAAGAGGCACAATGCCGACTTTAGTACAAGAAGACTGACTCTTCTTACTGACTATGATTTGAACCATTCCTGTGAGACTAGTTATAGATTGCGATACTTCCCTTCAGGTTTACTGTATCCCTCTGACCTTCTTATTGACGATGAAACACAGAAATTACATCGGAATTAAATACAAAAGGCACAATGCCGACTTAAGTACATGAAGAGCGACACTTCCTACTGACTATGATTTGAACCATTCCTGTGACACTAGTTATAGATTCCGATGCTTCACTTGAGGTTTACTGTATCCCTTGGACCTTCTTATTGACGACGAAACACAGAAATTGCCTCGGAATTAAATACAAAAACACAATGACGACTTAAGTACAAGAAGGCTGATTCGTTTTACTGACTATGTTTTGAACCATTCCTGTGAGACTAGTTATAGATTGCGATGCTTCACTTCGGGTTTACTGTATCCCTCTGACCTTCTTATTGACGATGAAACTCAGAAATTGCATCGGAATTAAATACAAAAGGCACAATGCCGACTTACGTACATGAAGACCGACACTTCCTACTGACTATGATTTGAACCATTCCTGTGACACTAGTTATAGATTCCGATGCGTCACTTCAGGTTTACTGTATCCCTCTGACCTTCTTATTGACGATGAAACACAGAAATTGCATCGGAATTAATTACAAGAGGCACAATGCCGACTTAAGTACACGAAGACTGACTCTTCTTACTGACTATGATTTGAACCATTCCTGTGAGACTAGTTATAGATTGCGATGCTTCCCTTCAGGTTAACTGAATCCCTCTGACCTTCTTACTGACGATGAAACACAGATATTGCATCGGAATTAAATACAAAAGGCACAATGCCGACTTAAGTACATGAAGTCCGACACTTCCTACTGACTATGATTTGAACCATTCCTGTGACATTAGTTATAGATTCCGATGCTTCACTTGAGGTTTACTGTATCCCTTGGACCTTCTTATTGACGATGAAACACAGAAATTGCATCGGAATTAAATGCAAAAGGCACAATGCCGACTTAAGTACAAGAACACTGACTCATCTTACTGTCAATGTTCTGAACCATTCCTGTGACACTAGTTATAGATTCCGACGCTTCACTCCTGGTTTACTGTATCCCTTGGACCTTCTTATTGACGATGAAGCTCAGAAATTGCATCGGAATTAAATACAAAAGGCACAATGCCGACTTAAGTACATGAAGACCGACTCTTCCTACTGACTATGTTTTGAACCATTCCTGTGACACTAGTTATAGATTCCGATGCTTCACTTGAGGTTTACTCTATCCCCTGGATCTTCTTATTGACGATGAAACACAGAAATTGCATCGGAATTAAATACAAAAGGCACAATGCCGACTTAAGTACAAGAAGACTGAGTCATCTTACTGTCTATGTTCTGAACCATACCTGTGACACTAGTTATAGATTCCGATGCTTCAGTTCAGGTTTACTGTATCCCTTGGGCCGTCTTATTGACGATGAAATACAGAAATCGCATAGGAATTAACACAACAGGAACACTGCCGACTTAAGTACAAAAAGACTGACTCCTCTTACTGACTATATTTTGAACCATTCCTGTGACACTAGTTATAGATTCCGATGCTCCACTTCAGGTTTACTGTATCCCTTGGACCTTCTTATTGACGATGAAATACAGAAATCACATCGGAATTAACACAATAGGCACACTGCCGACTTAAGTACAAAAAGACGGACTCCTCTTACTGACTATGTTTTGAACCATTCCTGTGACACTAGTTATAGATTCCGATGCTTCACTTCAGCTTTACTGTACCCCTCTGACCTACTTTTTGACGACGAAACACAGACATTGCATCGGAATTAAATAGAAAAGGCACAATGCCGACTTAAGTACAAGAAGAATGACCCTTCCTACTGTCTATGTTTTGAACCATTCCTGTGACACTAGTTATAGATTCCGATGCTTCACTTCAGGTTTACTGTATCCCTTGGACCGTCTTATTGACGATGAACCACAGAAATTGCCTTGGAATTAAATATAATAGGCACAATGCCGACTTAAGTACAAGAAGACTGACTCCTTTTACTGACTATGATTTGAACCATTCCTGTGACACTAGTTATAGATTCAGATGCTTCACTTCAGCTTTACTGTACCCCTCTGACCTACATTTTGACGATGAAACACAGAAATTGCATCGGAATTAAATGGAAAAGGCACAATGCCGACTTAAGTACAAGAAAACTGACTCTTCCTACCGTCTATGATTTGAACCATTCCTGTGACACTAGTTATAGATTCCGATGCGTCACTTCAGGTTTACTGTATCACTCTGACCTTCTTATTGACGATGAAACACAGAAATTGCATCGGAATTAAACACAAGAGGCACAATGCCGACTTTAGTACAAGAAGACTGACTCTTCTTACTGACTATGATTTGAACCATTCCTGTGAGACTAGTTATAGATTGCGATACTTCCCTTCAGGTTTACTGTATCCCTCTGACCTTCTTATTGACGATGAAACACAGAAATTACATCGGAATTAAATACAAAAGGCACAATGCCGACTTAAGTACATGAAGAGCGACACTTCCTACTGACTATGATTTGAACCATTCCTGTGACACTAGTTATAGATTCCGATGCTTCACTTGAGGTTTACTGTATCCCTTGGACCTTCTTATTGACGATGAAACACAGAAATTGCCTCGGAATTAAATACAAAAGGCACAATGCCGACTTAAGTACAAGAAGACTGACTCCTTTTACTGACTATGTTTTGAACCATTCCTGTGAGACTACTTATAGATTGCGATGCTTCACTTCAGGGTAACTGTATCCCTCTGACCTTCTTATTGACGACGAAACACAGAAATTGCATCGGAATTAAAAACAAAATTCACAATGCCGACTTACGTACATGAAGACCGACACTTCCTACTGACTATGATTTGAACCATTCCTGTGACTCTAGTTATAGTTTCCGATGCTTCACCTGAGGTTTACTGTATCCCTTAAACCTTTTTATTGACGATGAAACACAGAAATTGAATCGGTATTAAATGCAAAAATCACAATGCCGACTTAAGTACAAGGAGACTGACTCATCTTACTGTCTATGTTCTGAACCATTCCTGTGACACTAGTTATAGATTCCGATGCTTCACTCCAGGTTTACTGTATCCCTTGTACCTTTTTATTGACGATGAAGCACATAAATTGCATCGGAATTCAATACAAAAGGCACAATGCAGACTTAAGTACATGAAGACCGACTCTTCCTACTGACTATGTTTTGAACCATTCCTGTGACACTAGTTATAGATTCCGACGCTTCACTCCAGGTTTACTGATCCCTTGGACCTTATAATTGACGATGAAACACAGAAATTGCATCGGAATTAAATACAAAAGGCACAATGCCGACTTAAGTACAAGAAGACTGACTCTTCCTAATGTCTATGTTTTGAACCATTCCTGTGTCACTAGTTATAAATTACGATGCCCATTTCAGGTTAACTGTACCCCTTGGACGTTCTTATTGACGATGACACACAGAAATTGCATCGGAATTAAATACAAAAGGCACAATGCCGATTTAAGTACATGAAGACTAACTCTTCCTACTGACTATGTTTGAACCGTTCCATTGACACTAGTTATAGATTCCGATGCTTCACTTGAGGTTTACTGTATCCCTTGGACCTTCTTATGGACGATGAAACACAGAAATTGCACTGGAATTAATACCAACGGCACCATGCCGATTTAAGTACTAGGAAGACTGACTCTTCTTACTGTCTATGTTTTAACCATTCCTGTGACACTAGTTATAGATTCCGACGCTTCACTCCAGGTTTACTGTTTCCCTTGGACCTTCTTATTGACGATGAAACACAGAAATTGCATCGGAATTAAATACAAAAGGCACAATGCCGACTTAAGTACATGAAGACCGACACTTCCTACTGACTATGACTTGAACCATTCCTGTGAAACTAGTTATAGATTCCGATGCTTCACTTGAAGTTTACTGTATCCCTTGGACCTTCTTATTGACGATGAAACACAGAAATTGCATCGGGATTAAATGCAAAAGGCACAATGCCGACATAAGTACAAGAAGACTGACTCATCTTACTGTCTATGCTCTGAACCATTCCTGTGACACTAGTTATAGATTCCGACGCTTCACTCCAGGTTTACTGTATCCCTTGGACCTTCTTATTGACGATGAAGCACAGAAATTGCATCGGAATTAAATACAAAAGGCACATGGCCGACTTAGGTACATGAAGACCGACTCATCCTACTGACTGTGTTTTGTACCATTCCTGTGACACTAGTTATAGATTCCGATGCTTCACTTGAGGTTTACTGTATCCCTTGGACCTTCTTATTGACGATGAAACACAGAAATTGCATCGGAATTTAATACAAAACGCACAATGCCGACTTAAGTACAAGAAGACTGACTCTTCCTACTGTCTATGTTTTGAACCATTCCTGTGACACTAGTTATAGATTCCGATGCTTCACTTGAGGTTTACTGTATCCCTTGGACCTTCTTATAGACGATGAAACACAGAAATTGCCTCGGAATAAAATACAAAGGGCACAATGACGACTTAGGTACAAGAAGGCTGACTCGTTTTACTGACTATGTTTTGGACCATTCCTGTGAGACTAGTTATAGATTGCGATGCTTCACTTCGGGTTTACTGTATTTCTCTGACCCTCTTATTGACGATGAAACACAGAAATTGCATCGGAATTAAATACAAAAGGCACAATGCCGACTTACGTACATGATGACCGACACTTCCTACTCACTATGATTTGAACCATTCCTGTGACACTAGTTATAGATTCCGATGCGTCAGTTCAGGTTTACTGTATCCCTCAGACCTTCTTATTGACGATGAAACACAGAAATTGCATCGGAATTAAATACAAGAGGCACAATGCCGACTTATGTACACGAAGACTGACTCTTCTTACTGAATATGATTTGAACCAATCCTGTGAGACTAGTTATAGATTGCGATGCTTCCCTTCAGGTTAACTGAATCCCTCTAACCTTCTTACTGACGATGAAACACAGAAATTGCATCGGAATTAAATACAAAAGGCGCAATGCCGACTTAAATACATGAAGACCGACACTTCCTACTGACTTTGATTTGAACCATTCCTGTGACACTAGTTATAGATTCCGATGCTTCACTTGAGGTTTACTGTATCCATTGGACCTTCTTATTGACGATGAAACACAGAAATTGCATCGGGATTAAATGCAAAAGGCACAATGCCGCCTTAAGTACAAGAACACTGCCTCATCTTACTGTCTATGCTCTGAACCATTCCTGTGACACTAGTTATAGATTCCGACGCTTCACTCCAGGTTTCCCTTGGACCTTCTTATTGACGATGAAGCACAGAAATTGCATCGGAATTAAATACAAAAGGCACAATGCCGACTTAGGTACATGAAGACCGACTCATCCTACTGACTGTGTTTGGTACCATTCCTGTGACACTAGTTATAGATTCCGATGATTCACTTGAGGTTTACTGTATCCCTTGGACCTTCTTATTGACGACGAAACACAGAAATTGCCTCGGAATTAAATACAAAAACACAATGACGACTTAAGTACAAGAAGGCTGCTTCGTTTTACTGACTATGTTTTGAACCATTCCTGTGAGACTAGTTATAGATTGCGATGCTTCACTTCGGGTTTACTGTATCCCTCTGACCTTCTTATTGACGATGAAACTCAGAAATTGCATCGGAATTAAATACAAAAGGCACAATGCTGACTTACGTACATGAAGACCGACACTTCCTACTGACTATGATTTGAACCATTCCTGTGACACTAGTTATAGATTCCGATGCGTCACTTCAGGTTTACTGTATCCCTCTGACCTTCTTATTGACGATGAAACACAGAAATTGCATCGGAATTAAATACAGGAGGCACAATGCCGACTTAAGTACACGAAGACTGACTCTTCTTACTGACTATGATTTGAACCATTCCTGTGAGACTAGTTATAGATTGCGATGCTTCCCTTCAGGTTAACTGAATCCCTCTGACCTTCTTACTGACGATGAAACACAGATATTGCATAGGAATTAAATACAAAAGGCACAATGCCGACTTAAGTACATGAAGACCGACACTTCCTACTGACTATGATTTGAACCATTCCTGTGACATTAGTTATAGATTCCGATGCTTCACTTGAGGTTTACTGTATCCCTTGGACCTTCTTATTGACGATGAAACACAGAAATTGCATCGGAATTAAATGCAAAAGGCACAATGCCGACTTAAGTACAAGAACACTGACTCATCTTACTGTCAATGTTCTGAACCATTCCTGTGACACTAGTTATAGATTCCGACGCTTCACTCCAGGTTTACTGTATCCCTTGGACCTTCTTATTGACGATGAAGCTCAGAAATTGCATCGGAATTAAATACAAAAGGCACAATGCCGACTTAAGTACATGAAGACCGACTCTTCCTACTGACTATGTTTTGAACCATTCCTGTGACACTAGTTATAGATTCCGATGCTTCACTTGAGGTTTACTCTATCCCTTGGATCTTCTTATTGACGATGAAACACAGAAATTGCATCGGAATTAAATACAAAAGGCACAATGCCGACTTAAGTACAAGAAGACTGAGTCATCTTACTGTCTATGTTCTGAACCATACCTGTGACACTAGTTATAGATTCCGATGCTTCAGTTCAGGTTTACTGTATCCCTTGGGCCGTCTTATTGACGATGAAATACAGAAATCGCATAGGAATTAACGCAACAGGAACACTGCCGACTCAAGTACAAAAAGACTGACTCCTCTTACTGACTATATTTTGAACCATTCCTGTGACACTAGTTATAGATTCCGATGCTTCACTTCAGGTTTACTGTATCCCTTGGACCTTCTTATTGACGATGAAATACAGAAATCACATCGGAATTAACACAATAGGCACACTGCCGACTTAAGTACAAAAAGACTGACTCCTCTTACTGACTATGTTTTGAACCATTCCTGTGACACTAGTTATAGATTCCGATGCTTCACTTCAGCTTTACTGTACCCCTCTGACCTACTTTTTGACGATGAAACACAGACATTGCATCGGAATTAAATAGAAAAGGCACAATGCCGACTTAAGTACAAGAAGAATGACCCTTCCTACTGTCTATGTTTTGAACCATTCCTGTGACACTAGTTATAGATTCCGATGCTTCACTTCAGGTTTACTGTATCCCTTGGACCGTCTTATTGACGATGAAACACAGAAATTGCCTCGGAATTAAATATAATAGGCACAATGCCGACTTAAGTACAAGAAGACTGACTCCTTTTACTGACTATGCTTTGAACCATTCCTGTGACACTAGTTATAGATTCCGATGCTTCACTTCAGCTTCACTGTACCCCTCAGACCTACTTATTGACGATGAAACACAGAAATTGCATCGGAATTAAATGGAAAAGGCACAATGCCGACTTAAGTACAAGAAAACTGACTCTTCCTACTGTCTATGATTTGAACCATTCCTGTGACACTAGTTATAGATTCCGATGCGTCACTTCAGGTTTATTGTATCACTCTGACCTTCTTATTGACGATGAAACACAGAAATTGCATCGGAATTAAATACAAGAGGCACAATGCCGACTTTAGTACAAGAAGACTGACTCTTCTTACTGACTATGATTTGAACCATTCCTGTGAGACTAGTTATAGATTGCGATACTTCCCTTCAGGTTTACTGTATCCCTCTGACCTTCTTATTGACGATGAAACACAGAAATTACATCGGAATTAAATACAAAAGGCACAATGCCGACTTAAGTAGATGAAGAGCGACATTTCCTACTGACTATGATTTGAACCATTCCTGTGACACTAGTTATAGATTCCGATGCTTCACTTGAGGTTTACTGTATCCCTTGGA
This sequence comes from Schistocerca piceifrons, assembly GCF_021461385.2. Lineage (NCBI taxonomy): Eukaryota > Metazoa > Arthropoda > Insecta > Orthoptera > Acrididae > Schistocerca > Schistocerca piceifrons. The sequence continues at coordinate 44,705 of NW_025728024.1, read as the reverse complement.
CCTTCTTATTGACGATGAAACACAGAAAGTGCCTCGGAATTAAATACAAAAGGCACAATGCCGACTTAAGTACAAGAAGACTGACTCCTTTTACTGACTATGTTTTGAACCATTCCTGTGAGACTAGTTATAGATTGCGATGCTTCCCTTCAGGTTAACTGAATCCCTCTGACCTTCTTACTGACGATGAAACACAGAAATTGCATCGGAATTAAATACAAAAGGCACAATGCCGACTTAAGTACATGAAGACCGACACTTCCTACTGACTTTGATTTGAACCATTCCTGAGACACTAGTTATAGATTCCGATGCTTCACTTGAGGTTTACTGTATCCCTTGGACCTTCTTATTGACGATGAAACACAGAAATTGCATCGGGATTAAATGCAAAAGGCACAATGCCGCCTTAAGTACAAGAACACTGACTCATCTTACTGTCTATGCTCTGAACCATTCCTGTGACACTAGTTATAGATTCCGACGCTTCACTCCAGGTTTCCCTAGGACCTTCTTATTGACGATGAAGCACAGAAATTGCATCGGAATTAAATACAAAAGGCACAATGCCGACTTAGGTACATGAAGACCGACTCATCCTACTGACTGTGTTTGGTACCATTCCTGTGACACTAGTTATAGATTCCGATGCTTCACTTGAGGTTTACTGTATCCCTTGGACCTTCTTATTGACGATGAAACACAGAAATTGCATCGGAATTTAATACAAAACGCACAATGCCGACTTAAGTACAAGAAGACTGACTCTTCCTACTGTCTATGTTTTGAACCATTCCTGTGACACTAGTTATAGATTACGATGCTTCACTTGAGGTTTACTGTATCGCTTGGACCTTCTTATTGACGACGAAACACAGAAATTGCCTCGGAATTAAATACAAAAACACAATGACGACTTAAGTACAAGAAGGCTGATTCGTTTTACTGACTATGTTTTGAACCATTCCTGTGAGACTAGTTATAGATTGCGATGCTTCACTTCGGGTTTACTGTATCCCTCTGACCTTCTTATTGACGATGAAACTCAGAAATTGCATCGGAATTAAATACAAAAGGCACAATGCCGACTTACGTACATGAAGACCGACACTTCCTACTGACTATGATTTGAACCATTCCTGTGACACTAGTTATAGATTCCGATGCGTCACTTCAGGTTTACTGTATCCCTCTGACCTTCTTATTGACGATGAAACACAGAAATTGCATCGGAATTAAATACAAGAGGCACAATGCCGACTTAAGTACACGAAGACTGACTCTTCTTACTGACTATGATTTGAACCATTCTTGTGAGACTAGTTATAGATTGCGATGCTTCCCTTCAGGTTAACTAAATCCCTCTGACCTTCTTACTGACGATGAAACACAGATATTGCATCGGAATTAAATACAAAAGGCACAATGCCGACTTAAGTACATGAAGACCGACACTTCCTACTGACTATGATTTGAACCATTCCTGTGACATCAGTTATAGATTCCGATGCTTCACTTGAGGTTTACTGTATCCCTTGGACCTTCTTATTGACGATGAAACACAGAAATTGCATCGGAATTAAATGCAAAAGGCACAATGCCGACTTAAGTACAAGAACACTGACTCATCTTACTGTCAATGTTCTGAACCATTCCTGTGACACTAGTTATAGATTCCGACGCTTCACTCCAGGTTTACTGTATCCCTTGGACCTTCTTATTGACGATGAAGCTCAGAAATTGCATCGGAATTAAATTCAAAAGGCACAATGCCGACTTAAGTACATGAAGACCGACTCTTCCTACTGACTATGTTTTGAACCATTCCTGTGACACTAGTTATAGATTCCGATGCTTCACTTGAGGTCTACTCTATCCCTTGGATCTTCTTATTGACGATGAAACACAGAAATTGCATCGGAATTAAATACAAAAGGCACAATGCCGACTTAAGTACAAGAAGACTGAGTCATCTTACTGTCTATGTTCTGAACCATACCTGTGACACTAGTTATAGATTCCGATGCTTCAGTTCAGGTTCACTGTATCCCTTGGGCCGTCTTATTGACGATGAAATACAGAAATCGCATAGCAATTAACACAACAGGAACACTGCCGACTTAAGTACAAAAAGACTGACTCCTCTTACTGACTATATTTTGAACCATTCCTGTGACACTAGTTATAGATTCCGATGCTTCACTTCAGGTTTACTGTATCCCTTGGACCTTCTTATTGACGATGAAATACAGAAATCGCATAGGAATTAACACAACAGGAACACTGCCGACTTAAGTACAAAAAGACTGACTCCTCTTACTGACTATATTTTGAACCATTCCTGTGACACTAGTTATAGATTCCGATGCTTCACTTCAGGTTTACTGTATCCCTTGGACCGTCTTATTGACGATGAAACACAGAAATTGCCTCGGAATTAAATATAATAGGCACAATGCCGACTTAAGTACAAGAAGACTGACTCCTTTTACTGACTATGCTTTGAACCATTCCTGTGACACTAGTTATAGATTCCGATGCTTCACTTCAGCTTTACTGTACCACTCTGACCTACTTTTTGACGATGAAACACAGAAATTGCATCGGAATTAAATGGAAGAGGCACAATGCCGACTTAAGTACAAGAAATCTGACTCTTCCTACTGTCTATGATTTGAACCATTCCTGTGACACTAGTTATAGATCCCGATGCGTCACTTCGGGTTTACTGTATCACTCTGACCTTCTTATTGACGATGAAACACAGAAATTGCATCGGAATTAAATACAAGAGGCACAATGCCGACTTTAGTACAAGAAGACTGACTCTTCTTACTGACTATGATTTGAACCATTCCTGTGAGACTAGTTATAGATTGCGATACTTCCCTTCAGGTTTACTGTATCCCTCTGACCTTCTTATTGACGATGAAACACAGAAATTACATCGGAATTAAATACAAAAGGCACAATGCCGACTTAAGTACATGAAGAGCGACGCTTCCTACTGACTATGATTTGAACCATTCCTGTGACACTAGTTATAGATTCCGATGCTTCACTTGAGGTTTACTGTATCCCTTGGACCTTCTTATTGACGATGAAACACAGAAATTGCCTCGGAATTAAATACAAAAGGCACAATGCCGACTTAAGTACAAGAAGACTGACTCCTTTTACTGACTATGTTTTGAACCATTCCTGTGAGACTACTTATAGATTGCGATGCTTCACTTCAGGTTAACTGTATCCCTCTGACCTTCTTATTGACGACGAAACACAGAAATTGCATCGGAATTAAAAACAAAAGGCACAATGCCGACTTACGTACATGAAGACCGACACTTCCTACTGACTATGATTTGAACCATTCCTGTGACACTAGTTATAGATTCCGATGCGTCACTTCAGGTTTACTGTATCCCTCTGACCTTCTTATTGACGATGAAACACAGAAATTGCATCGGAATTAAATACAAGAGGCACAATGCCGACTTAAGTACAAGAAGACTGACTCTTCTTACTGACTATGATTTGAACCATTCCTGTGAGACTAGTTATAGATTGCGATGCTTGAGGTTAACTGCATCCCTCTGACCTTCTTATTGACGATGAAACACAGAAATTGCATCGGAATTAAATGCAAAAGGCACAATGCCGACTTAAGTACAAAAAGACTGACTCATCTTACTGTCTATGTTCTGAACCATTCCTGTGACACTAGCTATAGATTCCGATGCTTCACTTGAGGTTTACTGTATCCCTTGGACCTTCTTATTGACGATGAAACACAGAAATTGCATCGGAATTAAATACAAAAGGCACAATGCCGACTTAAGTACAAGAAGACAGACTCATCCTACTGTCTATGCTCTGAACCATTCCTGTGACACTAGTTATAGATTCCGATGCTTCACTTCAGGTTTACTGTATCCCTTGGACCTTCTTATTGACGATGAAATACAGAAATCGCATCGGAATTAACACAATAGGAACACTGCCGACTAAAGTACAAAAAGACTGACTCCTCTTACTGACTATGTTTTGAACCATTCCTGTGACACTAGTTATAGATTCCGATGCGTCACTTCAGGTTTACTGTATCCCTCTGACCTTCTTATTGACGATGAAACACAGAAATTGCATCGGAATTATATACAAGAGGCACAATGCCGACTTAAGTACAAGAAGACTGACTCTTCTTACTGACTATGACTTGAACCATTCCTGTGAGACTAGTTATAGATTGCGATGCTTCCCTTCAGGTTAACTGTATCCCTCTGACCTTCTTGTTGACGATGAAACACAGAAATTGCATGGGAATTAAATACAAAGGGCACAATGCCGACTTAAGTACATGAAAACCGACACTTCCTACTGACTATGATTTGAACCATTCCTGTGACACTAGTTATAGATTCCGATGCTTCACTTGAGGTTTACTGTATCCCTTGGACCTTTGTATTGGCGATGAAACACAGAAATTGCATCGGAATTAAATGCAAAAGCACAATGCCGACTTAAGTACAAGAAGACTGACTCATCTTACCGTCTATGTTCTGAACCATTCCTGTGACACTAATTATAGATTCCGACGCTTCACTCCAGGTTTACTGTATCCCTTGGACCTTCTTATTGACGATGAAGCACAGAAATTGCATCGGAATTAAATACAAAAGGCACAATGCCGACTTAAGTACATGAAGACCGACTCTTCCTACTGACTATGTTTTGAACCATTCCTGTGACACTAATTATAAATTCCGATGCTTCACTTGAGGTTTACTGTATCCCTTGGACCTTCTTATTGACGATGATACACAGAAATTGCATCGGAATTAAATACAAAAGGCACAATGCCGACTTAAGTACAAGAAGACTGACTCTTTCGACTGTCTATGATTTGAACCATTCCTGTGACACTAGTTATAGATTCCGATGCTTCACTTCAGGTTTACTGTATCCCTTGGACCTTCTTATTGACGATGAAACACAGAAATTGCTTTGGAATTAAATACAAAAGGCACAATGCCGACTTAAGTACAAGAAGACTGACTCCTTTTACTGACTATGTTTTGAACCATTCATGTGACATTAGTTATAGATTCGGATGCTTCACTTCAGGTTTACTGTATCCCTCTGAGCTTCTTATTGACGATGAAACACAGAAATTGCATCGGAATTAAATGGGAAAAGCACAATGCCGACTTAAGTACAAGACGACTGACTTTTCTTACTGTCAATGTTTTGAACCATTCCTGTGACACTAGTTATAGATTCCGATGTTTCACTTTAGGTTTACTGTATCCCTTGGACCTTCTTATTGACGATGAAACACAGAAATTGCATTGGAATTAAATACAAAAGGCACAATGCCGACATAAGTGCAAGAAGACTGACTCTTCTTACTGTCTATGTTTGAACCATTCCTGTGACACTAGTTATAGATTCCGATGCTTCACTTCAGGTTCACTGTATCCCTTGGACCTTGTTATTGACGATGAAACACAGAAATTGCTTTGGAATTAAATACAAAAGGCACAATGCCAACTGAAGTACAAGAAAACTGACTCTTCCTACTGTCTAAGTTTTGAACCATTCTTGTGACACTAGTTTTAGATTCCGATGCTTCACTTCAGGTTTACTGTATCCGTTGGACCTTCATATTGACGATGAAACACAGAAATTGCATCGGAATTAAATACAAAAGGCACAATGCCGACTTAAGTACATGAAGACCGGATCTTCCTACTGACTATGTTTGAACCATTCCTGTGACACCAGTTATAGATTCCGATGCTTCACTTGAGGTTTACTGTATCCCTTGGACCTTCTTATTGACGATGAAACACAGAAATTGCATCGGAATTAAATACAAAAGGCACAATGCCGACTTAAGTGCAAGAAGACTGACACTTCTTAATGTCTATACTTCGAACCATTCCTGTGACACTAGTTATAGATTCCGATGCTTCACTCCAGGTTAACTGTATCCCTTGGACCTTCTTATTGACGATGAAACACAGAAATTGCATCGCAATTAAATACAAAAGGCACAATGCCGACTTAAGGACAAGAAGACTGACTCTTCTTACTGACTATGTTTTGAACCATTCCTGTGACACTAGCTACAGATTCCGAAGCTTCACTTAAGGGTTAGTGTATCCCTCTGACCTCCTTTTTGACGATGAAACACTGAAATGCATCGGAATTAAATACAAAAGGCACAATGCCGACTTAAGTACAAGAAGACTGACTCTTCTTACAGTCTATGTTTTGAACCATTCCATTGACACTAGTTACAGATTCCAAAGCTTCGATCCAGGTTTACTATATCCCTTGGACCTTATTATTGACGATTAAACACAGAAATTGCATCGGAACTAAATAGAAATGGCACAAAGAAGACTTAAGTACAAGAAGACTGACTTTTCTTACTGACTATGTTTTGAACCATTCCTGTGGCACTAGTTATAGATTCCGATGCTTCACTTCAGGTTTACTGTATCCCTTGGACCTTCTTATTGACGATGAAACACAGAAATTCCATCGGAATTAAATTCAAAAGGCAAAATGCCGACTTAAGTACACGAAGACTGACTCTTCTTACTGTCTATGTTTTTAACTAATCCTGTGACACTAGTTATAGATTCCGATGCTACACTCTAGGTTTACTGTATCCCTTGGACCTTCATATTGACGATGAAGCACAGAAATTGCAACGGAATTAAATACAAAAGGCACAATGCCGACTTAAGGACAAGAGGACTGGCTGTTCTTACTGACTATGTTTTGAACCATTCCTGTGACACTAGTTATAGATTCCGATGCTACACTTCAGGTTTATATTATGCCTCTGACCTTCTTATTGACGATGAAACACAGAGATTGCATCAGAATTAAATAGAAAAGGCACAATGTCGACTTAAGTACAAGAAAACTGACTCTTCTTACTGTCTATGTTTTGAACCATTCCTGTGACACTAGTTATAGATTCCGATGCTTCACTCCAGGCTTACTGTATCCCTTGGACGTTGTTAATGACGATGAAACACAGAAATTGCATCGGAATTAAATACAAAAGGCACAATGCCGGCATAAGTACAAGAAGACTGACTCTTCCTACTGTCTATGTTTTGAACCATTCCTGTGAAACTAGTTTCGGATTCCGATGCTTCACTTCAGGTTTACTGTATATGTCTGACCTTCTTATTGATGATGAAAAACAGAAATTCCATCGGAATTAAATACAAGAGGCACAATGCCGACTTAAGTACATTAAGTCTGACTCTTCCTACTGACTATGTTTTGAACCATTCCTGTGACACTAGTTATAGATCCCGATGCTTCACTTCAGGTTTACTGTATCCCTCTGACCTTATTGCCGATGAAACACAGAAATTGCATCGGTATTAAATACAAAAGGCACAACGCCGGCTTAAGGGCAAGAAGACAGACGCTTCTTACCGACTATGTTTTGAACAATTCCTGTGACACTAGTTATAGATTCCGATGCTTCACTTCAGGTTTACTGTATCGCTTGGACCTTCTTATTGACGATGAATCACAGAAATTGCATCGGAATTAAATACAAATGGCACAATGCCGACTTAAGTACAAGAAGACTGACCCTTCTTACTGTCTATGCTTTGAACCATTCCTGTGACACTAGTTATGGCTTCCGATGCGTCACTTTAGGTTTACTGTATCCCTCTGACCTTCTTATTGACGATGAAACACAGAAATTGCATCGGAATTAAATACAAAAGGCACAATGCCGACTTAAGTACAAGAAGACTGACTCTTCTTACTGACTATGATTTCAACCATTCCTGTGACACTAGTTATAGATTCCGATGCTTCACTTCAGGTATACTGTATCCCTCTGACATTCTTGTTGACAGTGAAATACAGAAATTGCATCGGAAATAAATGCAAAAGGCACAATGTCGACTTAAGTACAAGAAGACTGACTCTTCTTACTATATTTTGAACCATTCCTGGGACACTAATTATAGATTCTGATGCTTCACTTCATGTTTACTGTATCCCTTGGACCTTCTTATTGACGATGAAACACAGAAATTGCATCGGAATTAAATACAAAAGGCACAATGCCGACTTAAGTACAAGAAGACTGACTCTTCCTACTGTCTATGTTTTAAACCATTCTTGTGGCACTAGTTATAGATTCAGATGCTTCACTTCATGTTTACTGTATCCCTCCGACCTTCTTATTGACGATGAAACACAGAAATTGCTTCGGAATTAAATACAAAATGCACAATGCCGACTTAAGGACAAGGAGACTGACTGTTCTTACTGACTATGTTTTGAACCATTCCTGTGACACTAGTTATAGATTCCGATGCTACACTTCAGGTTTATTGTATCCCTCTGACCTTCTTATTGACGATGAAACACAGAAATTGCATCGAAATTAAATAGAAAATGCACAATGTCGACTTAAGTACAAGATGACTGCCTCTTCTTACTGTCTATGTTTTGAACCATTCCTGTGACACTAGTTATTGATTCCGATGCTTCACTCCAGGTTTACTATATACCTTGGACATTCTTATTGACGATGAAACACAGAAATTCCATCGGAATTAAATACAAAGGGCACAATCCGACTTAAGTACAAGAAGACTGGCCCTTCCTACTGTCCATGATTTGCACCATTCCTGTGACACTAGTTTTGGAATCCGATGCTTCACGTCAGGTTTACTCTACCGCTCTGACCTTCTTATTGACGATGAAACACAGCAATTGCATCGGAATTAAATACAAGAGGCACAATGCCGACTTAAGGACAAGAAGACTGACTCTTCTTACTGACTATGCTTTGAACCATTCCTATGACACTAGTTATAGATTCCGATGCTTCACTTCAGGTTTACTGTATGCCTCTGACCTTCTTATAGCCGGTGAAATACAGAAATTGCATCGGAATTAAATACGAAAGGCACAATGCCAACTTAAGTACAAGAAGACTGACTCTTCTTACTGACTATGTTTGAACCATTCCTGTGACACTAGTTATAGATTCCGATGCTTCACTTCAGGTTTACTGTATCCCTCTGACCTTCTTATTGACGATGAACACAGAAATTGCATCGGAATTAAATAGAAAAGTCACAATGCTGACTTAAGTACAAGAAGACTGACTCTTCTTACTGTCTATGTTTTGATCCATTCCTGTGACACTAGTTGTAGATTCCGATGCTTCTCTTCAGGTATACTGTATCCCTTGGACCTTCTTATTGACGATCAAACAAAGAAATTGATTCGGAATTAAATACAAAAGGCACTATGCCCAGTTAAGTACAAGAAGACTGACTCTTCCAACTGTCTACGTTTTGAGCCATGCCGGTGACACTTGATATAGATTCCGATGCTTTACTTCAGGTTTACTGTATCCCTCTGACCGTCTTATTGACGATGAAAAACAGAAATTGCAGCGGAATTAAATAGAAAAGGCACAATGCCGACTTAAGTACAAAAAGACTGACTCTTCCTACTGTCTATGTTTTGAACCATTCCTGTGTCACTAGTCACAGATTCCGATGCTTCATTTCAGATTTACTGTTTCACTTGGACCTTCTCATTGACAATGAAACACAGAAATTGCATCGGAATTCAATACAAAAGGCACTATGCCGACTTAACTACATGAAGACTGACTCTTCCAACTGACTATGGTTTGAAAAATTTCTGTGACACTAGTTATGGATTCCGATGCTTAACTTCTGGATTACTGTATCCCTCTGACCTTTTTAGAGACGATGAAACATAGATATTGCATCGGAAATATATACAAAAAGCACAATGCCCACTTAAGTACCAGAATACTGACTCATCTTATTGTCTATGTTTGAACTGTCCCTGTGACACTAGTTATAGATTCCGATGCTTCACTCCAGGTTTACTGTATCCCTTGGACCTTCTTATTGACGATGAAACACAGAAATTGCATCGGAATTAAATACAAAAGGCACAATGCCGAATTAAGTACAAGAAAACTGACTCTTCTTACTGACAATGTTTTGAACCATTTCTGTGACACTAGTTATGGATTCCGATGCTTCACTTCAGGTTTACTGTATCCCTCTGACCTCCATATTGACGATGAAACACAGAAATTGCATCGGAATTAAATACAGAAGGCACAATGCCGAATTAAGTACAAGAAGACTGACTCTTCTTACTGTCTATTTTTGAACCAGTCCTGTGACACCACTTATTGACTCCGATGCTTCACTCTAAGTTTACTGTATCCCTTGGAGCTTCTTATTGACGATGAAACACAGATATTGCATCGGAATTAAATACAAAACACAATGTCGACTTAAGTAAAAGAAGTCTGTCTCTTCTTTCTGTCTATGATTTGTACCATTCCTGTGACACTAGTTATAGATTCCGATGTTTCACTTCAGCATAACTGTATCCCTCTGACCTTCTTATTGACGATGAAACACAGAAATATCATCGGAATTAAATACAAAAGGCACAATGCCGACTTAAGGACGAGAAGACTGACTATTCTCACTGACTATGTTTTGAACCATTCCTGTGACACTAGTTATAGATTCCGATGCTTCACTTCAGGATAACTGTATCCCTCTGACCTTCTTATTGACGATGAAACACAGAAATATTATCGGAATTAAATACAAAAGGCACAATGCCGACTTAAGAACGAGAAGACTGACTCTTCTTACTGTCTATGTTTTGAACCATCCCTGTGACACTAGTTATAGATTCCGATGCTTCACTCCAGGTTTACTGTATCCCTTGGTCCTTCTTATTGACGATGAAACTCAGAAATTGCATCGGAATTCAATACAAAAGGCACAATGCCGACTTAAGGACATAAGACTGATTCTTCTTACTGACTGTATTTTGAACTATTCCTGTGACACTAGTTATAAATTCCGATGCTTCACTTCAGGATTACTCTATCCCTTGGACCTTCTTATTAACGATGTAACACAGAAATTGCATCGGAATTAAATACTAATGGCACAATGCAGAATTAAGTACAAGAAGACTGACTCTTCTTACTGTCAATGATTTGAAACATTCCTGTGACACTAGTTACAGATTACGATGCTTCACTCCAGGTTTACTGTATCCCTTGGACTTTCTTATTGACGATGAAACACAGAAATTGCATCAGAATTAAATACAAAAGGCACAATGCCGACTTAAGGACAAGAAGACTGACTCTTCTTACTGTCTATGATTTGAACCATTCCTGTGACACTAGTTATAGATTCCGATGCTGCACTTCAGGTTTACTGTATACCTAGGACCTTCATAATGACGAAGAAACACAGAAATTGAATCGGAATTAAATACAAAAGGCACAATGCCGACTTAAGTACAAGAAGACTGACTCTTCCTACTGTCTATGTTTTATACCTTTCCTGTGACAATAGTTATAGATTACGATGCTTCACTTCCGGTTTACTGTATCCCTTGGACCTTCGTATTGACGATGAAACACAGAAATTGCATCGGAATTATATACAAAAGGCACAATGCCGACTTCATTACATGAAGACCGACTCTTCCTACTGACTATGTTTTGAACCATTCCTGTGACACTAGCTATAGATTCCGATGCATCACTTGAGGTTTACTGTATCCCTTGGACCTTCATATTGACGATGAAACACAGAAATTGCATCAGAATGAAACACAAAAGGCACAATGCCGACTTAAGTACAAGAAGATTGACTCTTCTTAATGTCTATGAATTGAACCATTCCTGTGACACTAGTTATAGATTCCGATGCTTCACTCCACGTTTACTGTATCCCTTGGACCTTCTTATTGACGATGAAACACAGAAATTGCATCGGAATAAAATACAAAAGGCACAATGCCGACTTAAGTACAAGAAGACTGACTCTTCCTACTGTCTATGCTTTGAACCATTCCTGTGACACTAGTTATAGATTCCGATGCTTCACTTCAGGTTTACTGTATCCCTTGGACCTTCTTATTGACGATGAAACACAGAAATTGCATCGGAATTAAACACAAAAGGCACAATGCAGACTTAGGTACATAAAGACTGACTCTTCATACTGACTATGTTTTGACCCATTCCTGTGACACTACTTTTAGATTCCGATGCTTTACTTCAGGTTTACTGTATCCCTCTTACCTTCTTATTGACGATGAAACACAGAAATTGCATCGGAATTAAATACAGAATGCACAATGCCGGCTGAAGTACAAGAAGACTGATTCTATTTACTAACTATGTTTTGAACCATTCCTGTGACACTAGTTATGGATTCGGATGCTTCACATCAGGTTTACTGTATCCCCCTGACATTCTTATTGTCGATGAAACACAGAAATTGCATCGGAATTAAATAGAAAAGTCACAATGTCGACTTAAGTCAAGACGACTGACTTTTCGTACTATCTATGCTTTGAACCATTCCTGTGACACTAGTTATAGATTCCGATGCTTCACTTCAGGTTTACTGTATCCCTTGGACCCTCTTATAGCCGGTGAAATACAGAAATTGCATCGGAATTAAATACGAAAGGCACAATGCCCACTTAAGTAGAAGATGACTGACTCTTCCAACTGCCTACGTTTTGAGCCATGCCGGTGACACTTGTTATAGATTCCGATGCTTTACTTCAGGTTTACTGTATCCCTCTGACCTCCATATTGACGATGAAACACAGAAATTTCATCGGAATTAAATACAAAAGGCACAATGCCGAATTAAGTACAAGAAGACTGACTATTCTTACTGACTATGTTTTGAACCATTCCTGTGACACTAGTTCTAGATTCCGATGCTTCACTTCAGGATAACTGTATCCCTCTGACCTTCTTATTGACGATGAAACACAGAAATATCATCGGAATTAAATACAAAAGGCACAATGCCGATTTAAGAACGAGAAGACTGACTCTTCTTACTGTCTATGTTTTGAACCATCCCTGTGACACTAGTTATAGATTCCGATGCTTCACTCCAGGTTTACTGTATCCCGTGGTCCTTCTTATTGACGATGAAACACAGAAATTGCATCGGAATTCAATACAAAAGGCACAATGCCAACTTAAGTACAAGTAGACTGACTCTTCTTACTGACTGTATTGTGAACCATTTCTGTGACACTAGTTATAAATTCCGATGCTTCACTTCAGGATTACTGTATCCCTTGGACCTTCTTATTAACGATGTAACACAGAAATTGCATCGGAATTAAATACAAAAGGCACAATGCTGAATTAAGTACAAGAAGACTGACTCTTCTTACTGTCAATGTTTGAAACATTCCTGTGACACTAGTTATAGATTACGATGCTTCACTCCAGGTTTACTGTATCCCTTGGACCTTCTTATTGACGATGAAACACAGAAATTGCATCAGAATTAAATACAAAAGGCACAATGTCGACTTAAGGACAAGAAGACTGACTCTTCTTACTGACAATGATTTGAAACATTCCTGTGACACTAGCTATAGATTCCGATGCTTCACTTCAGGTTTACTGTATCCCTCTGAGCATCTTACTGACGATGAAACACAGATATTGTATCGGAATTGAATACAAAACGCACAATGCCGACATAAGTACAATAAGACTGACTCTTCTTACTGTCTATGATTTGAACCATTCCTGTGACACTAGTTATAGATTCCGATGCTGCACTTCAGGTTTACTGTATACCTAGGACCTTCTTAATGACGAAGAAACACAGAAATTGCATCGGAATTAAATACAAAAGGCACAATGCCGACTTAAGTACAAGAAGACTGACTCTTCCTACTGTCTATGTTTTAAACCTTTCCTGTGACACTAGTTATAGATTCCTATGCTTCACTTCCGGTTTACTGTATCCCTTGGACCTTCGTATTGACGATGAAACACAGAAATTGCATCGGAATTATATACAAAAAGCACAATGCCGACTTCATTACATGAAGACCGACTCTTCCTACTGACTATGCTTTGAACTATTCCTGTGACACTAGTTATAGATTCCGATGCATCACTTGAGGTTTACTGTATCCCTTGGACCTTCATATTGACGATGAAACCCAGATATTGCATCGGAATTCAATACAAAAGGTACAATGCCCACTTAACTACATGAAGACTGACTCTTCTTACTGACTATGTTTGAAAAATATCTGTGACACTAGTTATAGATTCCGATGCTTAACTTCTGGATTACTGTATCCCTCTGACCTTAGAGACGATGAAACACAGATATTGCATCGGAAATAAATACAAATAGCACAATGCCGACTTAAGTACAAGAATACTGACTCATTCTACTGTCTATGATTTGAACCGTCGCTGTGCCACTAGTTATAGATTCCGATGCTTCACTCCAGGTTTACTGTATCCCTTGGACCTTCTTATTGACGATGAAACACAGAAATTTCATCGGAATTAAATACAAAAGGCACAATGCCGAATTAAGTACAAGAAGACTGACTCTTCTTACTGTCTATTTTTGAACCAGTCCTGTGACACTACTTATTGACTCCGATGCTTCACTCCAAGTTCTCTGTATCCCTTGGACCTTCTTAATAACGATGAAACACAGAAATTGCATCGGAATTAAATACAAAACACAATGTTGACTTAAGTAAAAGAAGTCTGTCTCTTCTTACTGTCTATGATTTGTACCATTCCTGTGACACTAGTTATAGACTCCGATGCTTCGCTCGAGGTTTACTGTATCCCTTGGACTTCGTATTGACGATGAAACACAGAAATTGCATCAGAATTAAATAGAAAATGCACAATGATGACTTAAGTATAAGAACACTGACTATTCTTACTGACTATGTTTTGAACCATTCCTGTGACACTAGTTATAGATTCCGATGTTTCACTTCAAGATAACTGTATCCCTCTGACCTTCTTATTAACGATGAAACACAGAAATTGCATCTTAATTAAATACAAAAGGCGCAATGCCGACTTAAGGACAAGAAGACTCACTCTTCTTACTGACAATGATTTGAACCATTCCTGTGACACTAGCTATAGATTCCGATGCTTCACTTCAGGTTTACTGTATCCCTCTGAGCATCTTATTGACGATAAAACACAGATATTGTATCGGAATTAAATACAAAAGGCACAATGCCGACATAAGTACAATAAGACTGACACTTCTTACTCTCAATGATTTGAACCATTCGTGTGACACTAGTTACAGATTCCGATGCTGCACTTCAGGTTTACTGTGTACCTAGGACCCTCTTAATAACGAAGAAACACAGAAATTGCATCGGAATTAAATACAAAAGGCACAATGCCGACTTAAGTACAAGAAGACTGACTCTTCCAACTGTCTATGTTTTAAAACTTTCCTGTGACACTAGTTATAGATTCCGATGCTTCACTTCCGGTTTACTGTATCCCTTGGACCTTCGTATTGACGATGAAACACAGAAATTGCATCGGAATTATATTCAAAAGGCACAATGCCGACTTCATTACATGAAGACCGACTCTTCCTACTGACTATGTTTTGAACCATTCCTGTGACACTAGTTATAGATTCCGATGCATCACTTGAGGTTTACTGTATCCCTTGGACCTTCATATTGACGATGTAACCAAGAAATTGCATCGGAATTAAACACAAAAGGCACAATGCCGACTTAAGTACGAGAAGACTAATTCTTCTTACTGTCTACGATTTGAACCATTCCTGTGCCACTAGTTATAGATTCCGATGCTTCCCTCCAGGTTTACTGTATCCCTTGGAACTTCTTATTGACGACGAAACACAGAAATTGCATCGGAATAAAATACAAAGGCCACAATGCCGACTTAAGTACAAGAAGACGGACTCTTCTTACTGTCTATTTTTGAACCAGTCCTGTGACACTACTTATTGACTCCGATGCTTCACTCCAAGTTTTCTGTATCCCTTGGACCTTCTTATTGACGATGAAACACAGAAATTGCATCGGAATTAAATACAAAACACAATGTTGATTTAAGTAAAAGAAGTCTGTCTCTTCTTACTGTCTATGATTTGTACCATTCCTGTGACACTAGTTATAGATTCCGATGCTTCACTCTAGGTTTTCTGTATCCCTTGGAACTTCTTATTGACGATGAAACACAGAAATTGCATCAGAATTAAACACAAAAGGCACAATGCAGACTTAGGTACATAAAGACTGACTCTTCATACTGACTATGTTTTGAACCATTCCTGTGACACTAGTTATAGATTCCGATGCTTCACTTCAGGTTTACTGTATCCCTCTGACCTTCTTATTGACGATGAAACACAGAAATTGCATCGGAACTAAATACAAAAGGCACAATGCCGACTGAAGTACAAGAAGACTGATTCTATTTACTAACTATGTTTTGAACCATTCCTGTGACACTAGTTATGGATTCGGATGCTTCACTTCAGGTTTACTGTATCCCCCTGACCTTCTTATTGTCGATTAAACACAGAAATTGCATCGGAATTAAATAGAAAAGTCACAATGCCGACTTAAGTACAAGACGACTGACTTTTCGTACTGTCTATGTTTTGAACCATTCCTGTGACACTAGTTTTAGATTCCGATGCTTCACTCCAGGTTTACTGTAACCTTGGACATTCTTATTGACGATGAAACACAGATATTGCATCGGAATTAAATACAAAGGGCACAATGCCGACTTTAGTACAAGAAGACTGGCCCTTCCTACAGTCCATGATTTGAACTATTCCTGTGACACTAGTTTTCGATTCAGATGCTTCACTTCAGGTTTACTGTACCCCTCTGACCTTCTTATTGACGATGAAACACAGAAATTGCATCGGAATTAAATACAAGAGGCACAATGCCGACCTAAGTACAAGAAGACTGACTCTTCCTACTGTTTATGTTTTGTACCATTACTGTGACACTAGTTATAGATTCCGATGCTTCACTCCAGGTTTACTGTATCCCTTGGACCTTCTCATTGACAATGAAACACAGCAATTGCATCGGAATTAAATACAAGAGGCACAATGCCGACTTAAGGACAAGAAGACTGACTCTTCTTACTGACGATGTTTTGAACCATTCCTGTGACACTAGTTATAGATTCCGATGCTTCACTTCAGGTTTACTGTATCCCTCTGACCTTCTTATAGTCGGTGAAATACAGAAATTGCATCGGAATTAAATAGGAAAGGCACAATGCCAACTTAAGTACAAGAAGACTGACTCTTCCTACTGACTATGTTTGAACCATTCCTGTGACACTAGTTATAGATTCCGATGCTTTACTTCAGGTTTACTGTATCCTTCTGACCGTCTTATTGACGATGAAAAACAGAAAGTGCAGCGGAATTAAATTGAAAAGGCACAATGCCGACTTAAGTACTAGAAGACTGACTCTTCCTACTGTCTATGTTTTGAACCATTCCTGTGACACTAGTCGTAGATTCCGATGCTTCACTTCAGATTTACTGTATCCCTTGGACCTTCTTATTGACGATGAAACACAGAAATTGCATCGGAATTCAATACAAAAGGCACAATGCCCACTTAACTACATGAAGACTGACTCTTCTTACTGACTATGTTTGAAAAATTTCTGTGACACTAGTTATAGATTCCGAAGCTTAACTTCTGGATTACTGTATCCCTCTGACCTTCTTAGAGACGATGAAACACAGATATTGCATCGGAAATAAATACAAAAAGCACAATGCCGACTTAAGTACAAGACTACTGACTCATCTAACTGTCTATGATTTGAACCGTCGCTGTGACACTAGTTATAGATTCCGATGCTTCACTCCAGGTTTACTGTATCCCTTGGACCTTCTTATTGACGATGAGACACAGAAATTGCATCGGAATTAAATACAAAAGGCACAATGTCGAATTAAGTACAAGAAGACTGACTCTTCTTACAGTCTATTTTTGAACCAGTCCTGTGACACTACTTATTGACTCCGATGCTTCACTCCAAGCTTTCTGTATCCCTTGGACCTTCTTATTGACGATGAAACACAGAAATTGCTTCGGAATTAAATACAAAACACAATGTTGACTTAAGTAAACGAAGTCTGTCTCTTCTTACTGTCTATGATTTGTACCATTCCTGTGACACTAGTTATAGACTCCGATGCTTCGCTCGAGGTTTACTGTATCCCTTGGGCCTTCTTATTGACGATGAAACACAGAAATTGCATCAGAATTAAATAGAAAATGCACAATGATGTCTTAAGTATAAGAAGACTGACTATTCTTACTGACTATGTTTTGAACCATTCCTGTGACACTAGTTATAGATTCCGATGCTTCACTTCAAGATAACTGTATCCCTCTGACCTTCTTATTGACGATGAAAGACAGAAATTGCATCGGAATTAAATACAAAAGGCACAATGCCGACTTAAGAACGAGAAGACTGACTCTTCTTACTGTCTATGTTTTGAACCACCCCTGTCACACTAGTTATAGATTCCGATGCTTCACTCCAGGTTTACTGTTTCCCTTGGTCCTTCTTATTGACGATGAAACACAGAAATTGCATCGGAATTCAATACAAAAGGCACAATGCCGACTTGAGTACAAGAAGACTGACTCTTCTTACTGACTATATTTTGAACCATTCCTGTGACACTAGTTATAAATTCCGATGCTTCACTTCACGATTACTGTATCCCTTGCACCATCTTATTGACGATGTAACACAGAAATTGCATCGGAATTAAATACAAAAGGCACAATGCAGAATTAAGTACAAGAAGACTGATTGTTCTTACTGTCAATGTTATGAACCATTCCTGTGACACTAGTAATAGATTACGATGCTTCACTCCAGGTTTACTGTATCCCTTGGACCTTCTTATTGACGATGAAACACATAAATTGCATCGGAATTAAATATAAAAGGCACAATGCCGACTTAAGGACAAGAAGACTGACTCTTCTTACTGACTATGATTTGAACCATTCCTGTGACACTAGCTACAGATTCCGATGCTTCACTTCAGGTTTACTGTATCAATCTGAGCATCTCATTATCGATGAAACACAGATATTGTATCGGAATTAAATACAAAAGGCACGATGCCGACTTAAGTACAAGAAGACTGACTCTTCTGACTGACTATGTTTTGAACCACTACGTTGACACTAGGTATAGATTCCGATGCTACACTCCAGGTTTACTAAATCCCTTGGACCTTCTTATTGACGATGAAACACAGAAATTGCATCGGAATTAAATACAAAAGGCACAATGCCGACTCAAGGACAAGAAAACTGACTCTTCTTACTGACTTTGTTTTGAACAAATCCTGTGACACTAGTTATAGATTCCGATGCTTCACTTCAGGTTTATTGTATTCCTCTGACCTTCTTATTGACAATGAAACACAGAAATTGCATCGGAATTAAATAGAAAAGGCACAATGCCGCCTTAAGTACAAGAAGACTGACTCCTCTTACTGACTATGTTTGAACCATTCCTGTGACACTAGTTATAGATTCCGATGCTTCACTTCAGGTTTACTGTATACCTTGGACCTTCTTATTGACGAAGAAACACAGAAATTGCATCGGAATTAAATACAAAAGGCACAATGCCGACTTAAGTACAAGAAGACTGACTCTTTCTACTGTCTATGTTTTAAACCTTTCCTGTGACACTAGTTATAGATTCCGATGCTTCACTTCCAGTATACTGTATCCCTTGGACCTTCGTATTGACGATGAAACACAGAAATTGCATCGGAATTATATACAAAAGGCACAATGCCGGCTTCATTACATGAAGACCGACTCTTCCTACTGACTATGTTTTGAACTATTCCTGTGACACTAGTTATAGATTCCGATGCATCACTTGAGGTTTACTGTATCCCTTGGACCTTCATATTGACGATGAAACTCAGAAATTGCATCGGAATTAAACACAAAAGGCACAATGCCGACTTATGTACAAGAAGACTGACTCTTCTTACTGTCTATGTTTGAACCATTCCTGTGACACTAGATATAAATTCCGATGCTTCACTCCAGGTTAACTGTATCACTTGGACCTTCTTATTGACGATGAAACACAGAAATTGCATCGGAATAAAATACAAAAGGCACAATGCCGACTTAAGGACAAGAAGACTGACTCTTCTTACTGTTATGTTTTGAACCATTCATGTGACACTAGCTATAGATTCCCATGCTTCACTTCAGGTTTACTGTATCCCTCTGACTTTCTTATTGACGATGAAACACAGATATTGCATCGGAATTAAATACAAAAGGCACAATGCCGACTTAACTACAAGAAGACTGACTCATCTTACCGTCTATGATTTGAACCATTCGTGTGACACTAGTAATAGATTCCGATGCTTCACTTCAGGTTTACTGTATCCCTTGGACCTTCTTATTGACGATGAAACACAGAAATTGCATCGGAATTAAATACAAAAGGCACAATGCCGTCTTATGTACAAGAAGACTGACTCTTCTTACTGACTATGCTTTGAACCATTCCTGTGACACTAGTTATAGATTCCGATGCTTTACTTCAGGTTTACTGTACCCCTCTGATCTTCTTATTGACGATGAAACACAAAAATTGCATCGAAATTAAATACAAAGGGCACAATGCCGACTTAAGTACAAGAAGACTGAATCTTTTTACTGACTATGTTTTGAACCATTCCTGTGACACTAGTTGTAGATTCCGATGCTTCACTTCAGGTTTACTG
Source organism: Schistocerca piceifrons (assembly GCF_021461385.2). Classification (NCBI taxonomy): domain Eukaryota; kingdom Metazoa; phylum Arthropoda; class Insecta; order Orthoptera; family Acrididae; genus Schistocerca; species Schistocerca piceifrons. The sequence continues at coordinate 23,961 of NW_025728024.1, read as the reverse complement.
TATCCCTTGGACCTTCTTATTGACGATGAAACACAGACATTGCATCGGAATTAAACACGAAAGGCACAATGCAGACGTAGGTACATAAAGATTGACTCTTCATACTATGTTTTGAACCATTCCTGTGATACTAGTTATTGATTCCGATGCTTCACTTCAGGTTGACTGTATCCCTTGGACCTTCTTATTGACGATGAAACACAGAAATGGCATCGGAATTAAATACAAAAGGCACAATGCCGACTTAAGGACAAGAAGACTGACTCTTCTTACTGACTATGATTTGAACCATTCCTGTGACACTAGCTACAGGTTCCGATGCTTCACTTCAGGTTTACTGTATCCCTCTGAGCATCTCATTATCGATGAAACACAGATATTGTATCGGAATTAAATACAAAAGGCACAATGCCGACTTAAGTACAAGAAGACTGACTCTTCTGACTGACTATGTTTTGAACCACTCCGTTGACACTAGGTATAGATTCCGATGCTACACTCCAGGTTTACTATATCCCTTGGACCTTCTTATTGACGATGAAACACAGAAATTGCATCGGATTTAAATACAAAAGGCACAATGCCGACTCAAGGACAAGAAAACTGACTCTTCTTACTGACTTTGTTTTGAACAATTCCTGTGACACTAGTTATAGATTCCGATGCTTCACTTCAGGTTTATTGTATACCTCTGACCTTCTTATCGACAATGAAACACAGAAATTGCATCGGAATTAAATAGAAAAGGCACAATGCCGCCTTACGTACAATAAGACTGACTCCTCTTACTGACTATGTTTGAACCATTCCTGTGACACTAGTTAAAGGTTCCGATGCTTCACTTCAGGTTTACTGTATACCTTGGACCTTCTTATTGACGAAGAAACACAGAAATTGCATCGGAATTAAATACAAAAGGCACAATGCCGACTTAAGTACAAGAAGACTGACTCTTTCTACTGTCTATGTTTTAAACCTTTCCTGTGACACTAGTTGTAGATTCCGATGCTTCACTTCCAGTATACTGTATCCCTTGGACCTTCGTATTGACGATGAAACACAGAAATTGCATCGGAATTATATACAAAAGGCACAATGCCGACTTCAATACATGAAGACCGACTCTTCCTACTGACAATGTTTTGAACCATTCCTGTGACACTAGTTATAGATTCCGATGCATCACTTGAGGTTTACTGTATCCCTTGGACCTTCATATTGACGATGAAACCCAGAAATTGCATCGGAATTAAACACGAAAGGCACAATGCAGACTTAACTACAAGAAGACTGACTCATCTTACCGTCTATGTTTTGAACCATTCCTGTGACACTAGTAATAGATTCCAATGCTTCACTTCAGGTTTACTGTATCCCTTGGACCTTCTTATTGACGATGAAACACAGAAATTGCATCGGAATTAAACACAAAAGGCACAATGCCGTCTTATGTACAAGAAGACTGACTCTTCTTACTGACTTTGTTTTGAACCATTCCTGTGACACTAGTTATAGATTCCGATGCTTCACTTCAGGTTTACTGTACCCCTCTGATCTTCTTATTGACGATGAAACACAAAAATTGCATCGAAATTAAATACAAAGGGCACAATGCCGACTTAAGTACAAGAAGACTGAATCTTTTTACTGACTATGTTTTGAACCATTCCTGTGACACTAGTTATAGATTCCAATGCTTCATATCAGGTTTACTGTATCCCGTGGACCTTGTTATTGACGATGAAACACAGAAATTGCATCGGAATTAAATAGATAAAGGCACAAAGCCGACTTAAGTACAAGTAGACTGACTCTTCTTATTGACTATGTTTTGAACCATTCCTGTGACACTAGTTATAGATTCCGATGCTTCATTTCAGGTTTACTGTATCCCTTGGACCTTCTTATTGACGATGAAACACAGAAATTGCATCGGAATTAAATACAAAAGGCAAAATGCCGATTTAGGTACACGATCACTGACTCTTCCTACTGTCTATGATTTGAAGCACTCCCGTGACACTAGTTATAGATTCCGATGCTACACTCCTGGTTTACTGCACATCCCTTTTACCTTCTTATTGACGATGAAACACAGAAATGGCATCGGAATTAAACACAAAAGGCACAATGACGACTTAAGTACAAGAAGAATGACTCTTCTACTGTCTATGTTTTGAACCATTCCTGTGACACTTTTTATAGATTCCGATGCTTCACTTCAGGTTTACTGTATCCCTTGGACCTTCTTATTGACGATGAAACACAGAAATTGCATCGGAATTAAACACGAAAGCCACAATGCAGACTTAGGTACATAAAGATTGACTCTTCATACTATGTTTTGAACCATTCCTGTGACACTAGTTATAGATTCCGATGCTTCACTTCAGGTTGACTGTATCCCTTGGACCTTCTTATTGACGATGAAACACAGAAACGGCATCGGAATTAAATAAAAAAAGGCACAATGCCGACTTCATTACATGAAGACCGACTCTTCCTACTGACTATGTTTTGAACCATTCCTGTGACACTAGTTATAGATTCCAATGCATCACTTGAGGTTTACTGTATCCCTTGGACCTTCATTTTGACGATGAAACCAGAAATAGCATCGGAAATAAACACGAAAGGCACAATGCAGACTTAGGTACATAAAGATTGACTCTTCATACTGACTATGTTTTGAACCATTCCTGTGACACTAGTTATAGATTCCGATGCTTCACTTCAGGTTTACTGTATCCTCTGACCTTCTTATTGTCGATGAAACACAGAAATTCCATCGGAATTAAATACAAAAGGCACAATGCCGACTGAAGTACAAGAAGACTGACTCTATTTACTAACTATGTTTTGAACCATTCCTGTGACACTAGTTATGGATTCGGATGCTTCGCTTCACGTTTACTGTATCCCCCTGACCTTCTTATTGTCGATGAAACACAGAAATTGCATCGGAATTAAATAGAAAAGGCACAATGCCGACTTACGTACAAGACGACTGACTTTTCGTACTGTCTATGATTAAAAAATTCCTGTGACACTAGTTATAGATTCCGATGCTTCACTTCAGGTTTACTGTATCCCTTGGACCTTCTTATTGACGATGAAAAACAGAAATTGCATCGGAATTAAATACAAAAGGCACAATGCCGACTTAAGTACAAGAAGACTGACTCTTCTTACTGACTATGTTTGAACCATTCCTGTGACACTAGTTATAGATCCCGATGCTTCACTTCAGGTTTACTGTATCCCTCTGACCTTCGTATTGATGATGAAACACAGAAATTGCATCGGAATTATATCGAATCGCCACAATTCCTACTTAGGTACAAGAAGACTGACTCTTCTTACTGGCTACGTTTTGAACCATTCCTGTGACACAGGTTATAGATTCCGATGCTTGACTTCAGTTTTTCTGTATCCCTTGGACCTTCTTATTGACGATGAAACACAGAAATTGCATCGGAATTAAATACAAAAGGCACAATGCCGACTTAAGTACAAGAAGACTGACTCTTCCTACTGTCTATCTTTTGAACCATTCCTGTGACACTAGTTATAGATTCCGATGCTTCACTTGAGGTTTACTGTATCCCACTGACCTTCGTATTGACGATGAAACACAGAAATTGCGTGGGAATTTAATACAAAAGGCACAATGCCGACTTTAGTACATGAGGACCGACTCTTCCTACTGACTATGCTTTGAACATTTCCTGTGACACCAGTTATAGATTCCGATCCTTCACTTGAGGTTTACTGTATCCCTTAGACTTTCTTATTGGCGATGAAACACAGAAACTGCATCGGAATAAAATACAAGAGGCACAATGCCGACTTAACTACAAGAAGACTGACTCATCTTACCGTCTATGTTTTGAACCATTCCTGTGACACTAGTTATAGATTCCGATGCTTCACTTCAGGTTTACTGTATCCCTTGGACCTTCTTATTGACGATGAAACACAGCAATTGCATCGGAATTAAACACAAAAGGCACAATGCCGTCTTATGTACAAGAAGACTGACTCTTCTTACTGACTATGCTTTGAACCATTCCTGTGACACTAGTTATAGATTCCGATGCTTCACTTCAGGTTTACTGTACCCCTCTGATCTTGTTATTGACGATGAAACACAGAAATTGCATCGGAATTAAATAGAAAAGGCACAATGCTGACTTAAGTACAAGACGACTGACTTATCTTACTCTCTATGTTTTGAACCATTCCTGTGACACTAGTTATAGAATCCGATGCTTCACTTCAGGTTTACTGTATCCCTTGGACATTCTTTTTTAAGACGATGAAACACAGAAATTGCATCGGAATTAAACACAAAAGGCACAATGCCGACTTAAGTACAAGAAGACTGACTCATCTTATTGTCTATGTTTTGAACCATTCCTGTGACACTAGTTATAGATTCCGATGCTTCACTTCAGGTTTACTTTATCCCTCTGACCTTCTTATTGACGATGAAACACTGAAATTGCATCAGCATTAAATAGAAAAGGCACAATGCCAACTTAAGTACAAGACGACTGACTTTTCTTTCTGTCTATGTTTTGAACCATTCCTGTGACACTAGTTATAGATTCTGATGCTTCACTTCAGGTTTACTGTATCCCTAGGACCTTCTTATTGACGATGAAACACAGAAATTGCATCGGAATTAAACCCAAAAGGCACAATGCAGACTTAGGTACATAAAGCCTGACTCTTCATACTGACTATGTTTTGAACCATTCCTGTGACGCTTGTTAAAGATCCCATGCTTCACTTCAGGTTTACTGTCTCCCTCTGACCTTCTTATTGACGATGAAACACAGAAATTGCATCGGAATTAAATACAAAAGGCACAATGCCGACTGAAGTACAAGAAGACTGAATCTATTTACTGACTATGATTTGAACCATTCCTGTGACACTAGTTATGGATTCGGATGCTTCACTTCAGGTATACTGTATCCCCCTGACCCTCTTATTGACGATGAAACACAGAAATTGCATCGGAATTAAATAGAAAAGGCACATTGCCGACTTAAGTACAAGACGACTGACTTTTCGTACTGTCTGTGTTTTGAACCATTCCTGTGACACTAGTTATAGATTCCGTTGCTTCACTTCAGGTTTACTGTATCCCTTGGACCTTCTTATTGACGATGAAAAACAGAAATTGCATCGGAATTAAATACAAAAGGCACAATGCCGACTTAAGTACAAGAAGACTGACTCTTCTTACTGACTATGTTTTGAACCATTCCTGTGACACTAGTTATAGATACCGATGCTTCACTTCAGGTTTACTGTATCCCTTGGACCTTCTTATTGTCGATGAAACACAGAAATTGCATCGGAATTAAATAGAAAAGGCACAATGCTGACTTAAGTACAAGACGACTGACTTTTCTTACTGTCTATGTTTTGAACCATTCCTGTGACACTAGTTATAGAATCCGATGCTTCACTTCAGGTTTACTGTATCCCTTGGACATTCTTATTGACGATGAAACACAGAAATTGCATCGGAATTAAATGCAAAAGGCACAATGCCGACCTAAGTACAAGAAACTGACTCTTATTACTGACGATGCTCTGAACCATTCCTGTGACACTAGTTATAGAACCCGATGCTACACTTCAGGTTGACTGTATCCTTCTGACCTTCTTATTGACGATGAAACACAGAAATTGCATAGGAATTAAATAGAAACGCCACAATGCCTACCTAAGTACAAGGAGACTGACTCCTCTTACTGGCTATGTTTTGAACCATTCCTGTGACACTAGTTAGAGATTCCGATGCTTAACTTCAGGTTTACTGTATCCCTCTGACCTTCTTATTGCCGATGAAACACAGAAATTGCTTCGGAATTAAATACGAAAGGCACAATGCCGACTTAAGTAGAAGAAGACTGACTATTCTTACTGAGTATGTTTTGAACCATTCCTGTGACACTAGTTATAGAATCCGATGCTTCACTTCAGTTTTACTGTATCCCTCTGACCTTCTTATTGACGATGAAACACAGAAATTGCATCGGAATCAAATACAAAAGGCACAATGCCGACTTAAGTACAAGAGACAGACTCTTATTACTGTCTATGTTTGAACCATTCCTGTGACACTAGTTATAGATTCCGATGCTTCACTTCAGGTTTACTGTATTCCTTGGACCTTCTTATTGACGATGAAACAAAGAAATTGCATCGGAATTAAATACAAAAGGCACAATGCCGACTTAAGTACAAGAAGACTGACTCTTCCTAATGTCTATGGTTTGAACCATTCCTGTGACACTAGTTATAGATTCCGAAGCTTCACTTCAGGTTTACTGGATCCCTCGGACCTTCTTATTGACGATGAAACACAGAAATTGAATCGGAATTAAATACAAAAAGCACAATGCCGACTTAAGGACATGAAGATCGACTCTTCCTACTGACTATGTTTGAACCATTCCTGTGACACTAGTTATAGATTCCGATGCTTCACCTCAGGTTTACTGTATCCCCTGGACCTTCTTATTGACGATGAAACACAGAAATTGCATCGGAATTAAATACAAAAGGCACAATGCCGAATTAAGTACAAGAAGACTGACTCTTCTTACTGTCTATGTTTTGAACTATTCCATTGACACTAGTTATAGATTCCGATGCTTCACTCCAGTTTCACTGTATCCCTTGTACCTTCTTATTGACGATGAAACACAGAAATTGCATCGGAATTAAATAGAAAAGGCATAATGCCGACTTAAGTACAAGATGACTGACTCTTCTTACTGACTATGCTTTGAACCATTCCTGTGACACTAGTTATAGATTCCGATGCTTCACTTCAGGTTTACTGTACCCCTCTGATCTTGTTATTGACGATGAAACACAACAATTGCTTCGAAATTAAATTCAAAGGGCACAATGCCGACTTAAGTACAAGAAGACTGCATCTTTTTACTGACTATGTTTTGAACCATTCCTGTGACACTAGTTATAGATTCGGATGCTTCACTTCAGGTTTACTGTATCCCTCTGACCTTCCAATTGGCGATGAAACACAGAAATTGCATCGGAATTAAATCGAAAAGGCACAATGCTGACTTAAGTACAAGACGACTGACTTTTCTTACTCTCTATGCTTTGAACCATTCCTGTGACACTAGTTATAGATTCTGATGCTTCACTTCAGGTTTACTGTATCCCTAGGACCTTCTTATTGACGATGAAACACAGAAATTGCATCGGAATTAAACACAAAAGGCACAATGCAGACTTAGGTACATAAAGACTGACTCTTCATACTGACTATGTTTTGAACCATTCCTGTGACACTTGTTATAGATCCCATGCTTCACTTCAGGTTTACTGTTTCCCTCTGACCCTCTTATTGACGATGAAACACAGAAATTGCATCGGAATTAAATACAAAAGGCACAATGCCGACTGAAGTACAAGAAGACTGACTCTATTTACTGACTATGATTTGAACCATTCCTGTGACACTAGTTATGGATTCGGATGCTTCACTTCAGGTATACTGTATCCCCCTGACCCTCTTATTGACGATGAAACACAGAAATTGCATCGGAATTAAATAGAAAAGGCACAATGCTGACTTAATTACAAGACGACTGACTTTTCTTACTGGCTATGTTTTGAACCATTCCTGTGACACTAGTTATAGAATCCGATGCTTCACTTCAGGTTTACTGTATCCCTTGGACATTCTTATTGACGATGAAACGCAGAAATTGCACCGGAATGAAATGCAAAAGGCACAATGCCGACTTAAGTACAAGAAACTGACTCTTCTTACTGACGATGTTTTGAACCATTCCTGTGACACTAGTTATAGAACCCGATGCTACACTTCAGGTTGACTGTATCCTTCTGACCTTCTTATTGACGATGTAACACAGAAATTGCATAGGAATTAAATAGAAACGCCACAATGCCTACCTAAGTACAAGGAGACTGACTCTTCTTACTGGCTATGTTTTGAACCATTCCTGTGACACTAGTTATAGATTCCGATGCTTAACTTCACGTTTACTGTATCCCTCTGACCTTCTTATTGACGATGAAACACAGAAATTGCTTCGGAATTAAATACGAAAGGCACAATGCCGACTTAAGTAGAAGAAGACTGACTATTCTTACTGAGTATGTTTTGAACCATTCCTGTGACACTAGTTATAGAATCCGATGCTTCACTTCAGTTTTACTGTATCCCTCTGACCATCTTATTGACGATGAATCACAGAAATTGCATCGGAATCAAATACAAAAGGCACAATGCCGACTTAAGTACAAGAAGACTGACTCTTATTACTGTCTTTGTTTGAACCATTCCTGTGACACTAGTTATAGATTCCGATGCTTCACTTCAGGTTTACTGTATTCCTTGGACCTTCTTATTGACGATGAAACAAAGAAATTGCATCGGAATTAAATACAAAAGGCACAATGCCGACTTAAGTACAAGAAGACTGACTCTTCCTAATGTCTATGGTTTGAACCATTCCTGTGACACTAGTTATAGATTCCGATGCTTCACTTCAGGTTTACTGGATCCCTTGGACCTTCTTATTGACGATGAAACACAGAAATTGCATCGGAATTAAATACAAAAAGCACAATGCCGACTTAAGGACATGAAGATCGACTCTTCCTACTGACTATGTTTTAAACCATTCCTGTGACACTAGTTATACATTCCGATGCTTCACCTCAGGTTTACTGTATCCCCTGGACCTTCTTATTGACGATGAAACACAGAAATTGCATCGGAATCAAATACAAAAGGCACAATGCCGAATTGAGTACAAGAAGACTGACTCTTCTTACTGTCTATGTTTTAAACTATTCCATTGACACTAGTTATAGATTCCGATGCTTCACTCCAGTTTCACTGTATCCCTTGTACCTTCTTATTGACGATGAAACACAGAAATTGCATCGGAATTAAATAGAAAAGGCATAATGCCGACTTAAGTACAAGAAGACTGACTCTTCTTACTGACTATGCTTTGAACCATTCCTGTGACACTAGTTATAGATTCCGATGCTTCACTTCAGGTTTACTGTACCCCTCTGATCTTGTTATTGACGATGAAACACAAAGATTGCTTCGAAATTAAATACAAAGGGCACAATGCCGACTTAAGTACAAGAAGACTGCATCTTTTTACTGACTATGTTTTGAACCATTCCTGTGACACTAGTTATAGATTCGGATGCTTCACTTCAGGTTTACTGTATCCCTCTGACCTTCCAATTGACGATGAAACACAGAAATTGCATCGGAATTAAATCGAAAAGGCACAATGCTGACTTAAGTACAAGACGACTGACTTTTCTTACTCTCTATGTTTTGAACCATTCCTGTGACACTAGTTATAGAATCCGATGCTTCACTTCAGGTTTACTGTATCCCTTGGACATTCTTATTGACGATGAAACACAGAAATTGCATCGGAATTAAACACAAAAGGCACAATGCCGTCTTAAGTACAAGAAGACTGACTCATCTTATTGTCTATGTTTTGAACCATTCCTGTGACACTAGTTATAGATTCCGATGCTTCACTTCAGGTTTACTTTATCCCTCTGACCTTCTTATTGACGATGAAACACTGAAATTGCATCAGCATTAAATAGAAAAGGCACAATGCCAACTTAAGTACAAGACGACTGACTTTTCTTACTGTCTATGTTTTGAACCATTCCTGTGACACTAGTTATAGATTCTGATGCTTCACTTCAGGTTTACTGTATCCCTAGGACCTTCTTATTGACGATGAAACACAGAAATTGCATCGGAATTAAACACAAAAGGCACAATGCAGACTTAGGTACATAAATACTGACTCTTCATACATTCTATGTTTTGAACCATTCCTGTGACACTTGTTATAGATCCCATGCTTCACTTCAGGTTTACTGTTTCCCTCTGACCTTCTTATTGACGATGAAACACAGAAATTGCATCGGAATTAAATACAAAAGGCACAAAGCCGACTGAAGTACAAGAAGACTGACTCTATTTACTGACTATGATTTGAACCATTCCTGTGACACTAGTTATGGATTCGGATGCTTCACTTCAGGTATACTGTATCCCCCTGACCCTCTTATTGACGATGAAACACAGAAATTGCATCGGAATTAAATAGAAAAGGCACAATGCCGACTTAAGTACAAGACGACTGACTTTTCGTACTGTCTGTGTTTGAACCATTCCTGTGACACTAGTTATACATTCCGTTGCTTCACTTCAGGTTTACTGTATCCCTTGGACCTTCTTATTGACGATGAAAAACAGAAATTGCATCGGAATTGAATTCAAAAGGCACAATGCCGACTTAAGTACAAGAAGACTGACTCTTCTTACTGACTATGTTTTGAACCATTCCTGTGACACTAGTTATAGATACCGATGCTTCACTTCAGGTTTACTGTATCCCTTGGACCTTCTTATTGTCGATGAAACACAGAAATTGCATCGGAATTAAATAGAAAAGGCACAATGCTGACTTAAGTACAAGACGACTGACTTTTCTTACTGTCTATGTTTTGAACCATTCCTGTACACTAGTTATAGAATCCGATGCTTCACTTCAGGTTTACTGTATCCCTTGGACATTCTTATTGACGATGAAACACAGAAATTGCACCGGAATTAAATGCAAAAGGCACAATGAAGACTTAAGTACAAGAAACTGACTCTTCTTACTGACGATGTTTTGAACCATTCCTGTGACACTAGTTATAGAACCCGATGCTACACTTCAGGTTGACTGTATCCTTCTGACCTTCTTATTGACGATGAAACACAGAAATTGCATAGGAATTAAATAGAAACGCCACAATGCCTACCTAAGTACAAGGAGACTGACTCTTCTTACTGGCTATGTTTTGAACCATTCCTGTGACACTAGTTATAGATTCCGATGCTTAACTTCACGTTTACTGTATCCCTCTGACCTTCTTATTGGCGATGAAACACAGAAATTGCTTCGGAATTAAATACGAAAGGCACAATGCCGACTTAAGTAGAAGAAGACTGACTATTCTTACTGAGTATGTTTTGAACCATTCCTGTGACACTAGTTATAGAATCCGATGCTTCACTTCAGTTTTACTGTATCCCTCTGACCATCTTATTGACGATGAATCACAGAAATTGCGTCGGAATCAAATACAAAAGGCACAATGCCGACTTAAGTACAAGAAGACTGACTCTTATTACTGTCTTTGTTTGAACCATTCCTGTGACACTAGTTATAGATTCCGATGCTTCACTTCAGGTTTACTGGATCCCTTGGACCTTCTTATTGACGATGAAACACAGAAATTGCATCGGAATTAAATACAAAAAGCACAATGCCGACTTACGGACATGAAGATCGACTCTTCCTACTGACTATGTTTTGAACCATTCCTGTGACACTAGTTATAGATTCCGATGCTTCACCTCAGGTTTACTGTATCCCCTGGACCTTCTTATTGACGATGAAACACAGAAATTGCATCGGAATTAAATACAAAAGGCACAATGTCGAATTGAGTACAAGAAGACTGACTCTTCTTACTGTCTATGTTTTAAACTATTCCATTGACACTAGTTATAGATTCCGATGCTTCACTCCAGTTTCACTGTATCCCTTGTACCTTCTTATTGACGATGAAACACAGAAATTGCATCGGAATTAAATAGAAAAGGCATAATGCCGACTTAAGTACAAGAAGACAGACTCTTCTTACTGACTATGCTTTGAACCATTCCTGTGACACTAGTTATAGATTCCGATGCTTCACTTCAGGTTTACTGTACCCCTCTGATCTTGTTATTGACGATGAAACACAAAAATTGCTTCGAAATTAAATACAAAGGGCACAATGCCGACTTAAGTACAAGAAGACTGCATCTTTTTACTGACTATGTTTTGAACCATTCCTGTGACACTAGTTATAGATTCGGATGCTTCACTTCAGGTTTACTGTATCCCTCTGACCTTCCAATTGACGATGAAACACAGAAATTGCATCGGAATTAAATCGAAAAGGCACAATGCTGACTTAAGTACAAGACGACTGACTTTTCTTACTCTCTATGTTTTGAACCATTCCTGTGACACTAGTTATAGAATCCGATGCTTCACTTCAGGTTTACTGTATCCCTTGGACATTCTTATTGACGATGAAACACAGAAATTGCATCGGAATTAAACACAAAAGGCACAATGCCGTCTTAAGTACAAGAAGACTGACTCATCTTATTGTCTATGTTTTGAACCATTCCTGTGACACTAGTTATAGATTCCGATGCTTCACTTCAGGTTTACTTTATCCCTTGGACCTTCTTATTGACGATGAAACACAGAAATTGCATCAGCATTAAATAGAAAAGGCACAATGCCAACTTAAGTACAAGACGACTGACTTTTCTTACTGTCTATGTTTTGAACCATTCCTGTGACACTAGTTATAGATTCTGATGCTTCACTTCAGGTTTACTGTATCCCTAGGACCTTCTTATTGACGATGAAACACAGATATTGCATCGGAATTAAACACAAAAGGCACAATGCAGACTTAGGTACATAAAGACTGACTCTTCATACATTCTATGTTTTGAACCATTCCTGTGACACTTGTTATAGATCCCATGCTTCACTTCAGGTTTACTGTTTCCCTCTGACCTTCTTATTGACGATGAAACACAGAAATTGCATCGGAATTAAATACAAAAGGCACAATGCCGACTGAAGTACAAGAAGACTGACTCTATTTACTGACTATGATTTGAACCATTCCTGTGACACTAGTTATGGATTCGGATGCTTCACTTCAGGTATACTGTATCCCCCTGACCCTCTTATTGACGATGAAACACAGAAATTGCATCGGAATTAAATAGAAAAGGCACAATGCCGACTTAAGTACAAGACGACTGACTTTTCGTACTGTCTGTGTTTGAACCATTCCTGTGACACTAGTTATAGATTCCGTTGCTTCACTTCAGGTTTACTGTATCCCTTGGACCTTCTTATTGACGATGAAAAACAGAAATTGCATCGGAATTAAATACAAAAGGCACAATGCCGACTTAAGTACAAGAAACTGACTCTTCTTACTGACGATGTTTTGAACCATTCCTGTGACACTAGTTATAGTACCCGATGCTACACTTCAGGTTGACTGTATCCTTCTGACCTTCTTATTGACGATGAAACACAGAAATTGCATAGGAATTAAATAGAAACGCCACAATGCCTACCTAAGTACAAGGAGACTGACTCTTCTTACTGGCTATGTTTTGAACCATTCCTGTGACACTAGTTATAGATTCCGATGCTTAACTTCAGGTTTACTGTATCCCTCTGACCTTCTTATTGACGATGAAACACAGAAATTGCTTCGGAATTAAATACAAAAGGCACAATGCCGACTTAAGTAGAAGAAGACTGACTTTTCTTACTGAGTATGTTTTGAACCATTCCTGTGACACTAGTTATAGAATCCGATGCTTCACTTCATTTTTACTGTATCCCTCTGACCTTCTTATTGACGATGAAACACAGAAATTGCATCGGAATCAAATACAAAAGGCACAATGCCGACTTAAGTACAAGAAGACTGACTCTTATTACTGTCTATGTTTGAACCATTCCTGTGACACTAGTTATAGATTCCGATGCTTCACTTCAGGTTTACTGTATTCCTTGGACCTTCTTATTGACGATGAAACAAAGAAATTGCATCGGAATTAAATACGAAGGCACAATGCCTACTTAAGTACACGAAAACTGACTCTTCTAAGTGTCTATGTTTTGAACCATTCCTGTGACACTAGTTATAGATTCCGATTCTTCACTCCAGGTTTACTGTATCCTTTGGACCTTCTTATTGACGATGAAACACAGAAATTGCATCGGAATTAAATAAAAAAGGCACAATGCCGACTTAGGGACGAGAAGACTGACTGTTCTTACTGACTATGTTTTGAACCATTCCTGTGACACTAGTTATAGATTCCGATGCTTCACTTCAGGTTTATTGTATCCCTCTGACCTTCTTATTGACGATGAAGAACTGAAATTGCATCGGAAATAAATACAAAAGGCACAATGCCGACTTAAGGACAAGAAGACTGACTCTTCTTACTGACTATGATTTGAACCATTCTTGTGACACTAGTTATAGATTCCGATGCTTCACTTCAGGTTTACTGTTTCCCTGGACCTTCTTATTGACGATGAAACTCGGAAATTCCATCGGAATTAAATACAAAAGGCAAAATGCCGACTTAAGTACAAGGAGACTGACTCTTCTACTGTCTTTGTTTTGAACCATTTCTGTGACACCAGTTGCAGAGTCCGATGCTTCACTTCAGGTTTACTGTATCCCTTGGGCCTTCTTATAGAGGATGAATCACAGAAATTGAATCAGAATTAAACACAAAAGGCACAATGCCCACTAAAGTATAACAAGACGGACTCTTCTTACTGTCCATATTTTGAACCATTCCAGTGACACTAGTTGTAGATTCCGATGCTTCACTTCAGGTTTACTGTATCCCTTGGACCTTCTTTCTGACGATGAAACACAGAAATTGCATCGGAATTAAACACAAAAGGCACAATGCCGACTTAAGTACAAGAAGACTGACTCATCTTATTGTCTATGATTTGAACCATTCCTGTGACACTAGTTATAGATTCCGATGCTTCACTTCAGGTTTATTGTATCCCTCTGACCTTCTTATTGACGATGAAACACTGAAATTGCATCAGAATTAAATAGAAAAGGCACAATGCCAACTTAAGTACAAGACGACTGACTTTTCTTACTGTCTATGTTTTGAACCATTCCTGTGACACTAGTTATAGATTCTGATACTTCACTTCAGGTTTACTGTATCCCTAGGACCTTCTTATTGACGATGAAACACAGAAATTGCATCGGAATTAAACACAAAATGCACAATGCAGACTTAGGTACATAAAGACTGACTCTTCATACTGACTATGTTTTGAACCACTCCTCTGACACTTGTTATAGATCCCATGCTTCACTTCAGGTTTACTGTATCCCACTGACCTTCTTATTGACGATGAAACACAGAAATTGCGTGGGAATTTAATACAAAAGGCACAATGCCGACTTTAGTACATGAAGACCGACTCTTCCTACTGACTATGCTTTGAACATTTCCTGTGACACTAGTTATAGATTCCGATGCTTCACTTAAGGTTTACTGTATCCCTTAGACCTTCTTATTGGCGATGAAACACACAAACTGCATCGGAATAAAATACAAAAGGCACAATGCCGACTTAACTACAAGAAGACTGACTCATCTTACCGTCAATGTTTTGAACCATTCCTGCGACACTAGTTATAGATTCCGATGCTTCACTTCAGGTTTACTGTATCCCTTGGACCTTCTTATTGACGATGAAACACAGAAATTGCATCGGAATTAAACACAAAAGGCACAATGCCTTCTTATGTACAAGAAGACTGACTCTTCTTACTGACTATGCTTTGAACCATTCCTGTGACACTAGTTATAGATTCCGATGCTTCACTTCAGGTTAACTGTACCCCTCTGATCTTGTTATTGACGATGAAACACAAAAATTGCTTCGAAATTAAATACAAAGGGCACAATGCCGACTTAAGTACAAGAAGACTGCATCTTTTTAGTGACTATGTTTTGAACCATTCCTGTGACACTAGTTATAGATTCGGATGCTTCACTTCAGGTTTACTGTACCCCTCTGACCTTCCAATTGACGATGAAACACAGAAATTGCATCGGAATTAAATAGAAAAGGCACAATGCTGACTTAAGTACAAGACGACAGACTTTTCTTACTCTCTATGTTTTGAACCATTCCTGTGACACTAGTTGTAGAATCCGATGCTTCACTTCAGGTTTACTGTATCCCTTGGACATTCTTATTGACGATGAAACACAGAAATTGCATCGGAATTAAACACAACAGGCACAATGCTGACTTAAGTACAAGAAGACTGACTCATCTTATTGTCTATGTTTTGAACCATTCCTGTGACACTAGTTATAGATTCCGATGGTTCACTTCAGGTTTACTTTATCCCTCTGACCTTCTTATTGACGATGAAACACTGAAATTGCATCAGCATTAAATAGAAAAGGCACAATGCCAACTTAAGTACAAGACGACTGACTTTTCTTACTGTCTATGTTTTGAACCATTCCTGTGACACTAGTTATAGATTCTGATGCTTCACTTCAGGTTTACTGTATCCCTAGGACCTTCTTATTGACGATGAAACACAGAAATTGCATCGGAATTAAACACAAAAGGCACAATGCAGACTTAGGTACATAAAGACTGACTCTTCATACTGACTATGTTTTGAACCATTCCCGTGACACTTGTTATAGATCCCATGCTTCACATCAGGTTTACTGTTTCCCTCTGACCTTCTTATTGACGATGAAACACAGAAATTGCATCGGAATTAAATACAAAAGTCACAATGCCGACTGAAGTACAAGCAGACTGACTCTATTTACTGACTATGATTTGAACCATTCCTGTGACACTAGTTATGGATTCGGATGCTTCACTTCAGGTATACTGTATCCCCCTGACCTTCTTATTGACGATGAATCACAGAAATTGCATCGGAATTAAATAGAAAAGGCACAATGCCGACTTAAGTACAAGACCACTGACTTTTCGTACTGTCTATGTTTTGAACCATTCCTGTGACACTAGTTATAGATTCCGTTGCTTCACTTCAGGTTTACTGTATCCCTTGGACCTTCTTATTGACGATGAAAAACAGAAATTGCATCGGAATTAAATACAAAAGGCACAATGCCGACTTAAGGACAAGAAGACTGGCTCTTCTTACTGACTATGTTTTGAACCATTCCTGTGACACTAGTTACAGATACCGATGCTTCACTTCAGGTTTACTGTATCCCTTGGACCTTCTTATTGACGATGAAACACAGAAATTGCATCGGAATTAAATAGAAAAGGCACAATGCTGACTTAAGTACAAGACGACTGACTTTTCTTACTGTCTATGTTTTGAACCATTCCTGTGACACTAGTTATAGAATCCGATGCTTCACTTCAGGTTTACTGTACCCCTTGGACATTCTTATTGACGATGAAACACAGAAATTGCATCGGAATTAAATGCAAAAGGCACAATGCCGACTTAAGTACAAGAAACTGACTCTTCTTACTGACGATGTTTTGAACCATTCCTGTGACACTAGTTATAGAACCCGATGCTGCACTTCAGGTTGACTGTATCCTTCTGACCTTATTGACGATGAAACACAGAAATTGCATAGGAATTAAATAGAAACGCCACAATGCCTACCTAAGTACAAGGAGACTGACTCTTCTTACTGGCTATGTTTTGAACCATTCCTGTGACACTAGTTATAGATTCCGATGCTTAACTTCAGGTTTACTGTATCCCTCTGACCTTCTTATTGACGATGAAACACAGAAATTGCTTCGGAATTAAATACGAAAGGCACAATGCCGACTTAAGTAAAAGAAGACTGACTATTCTTACTGAGTATGATTTGAACCATTCCTGTGACACTAGTTATAGAATCCGATGCTTCACTTCAGTTTTACTGTATCCCTCTGACCTTCTTATTGACGATGAAACACAGAAATTGCATCGGAATCAAATACAAAAGGCACAATGCCGACTTAAGTACAAGAAGACTGACTCTTATTACTGTCTATGTTTGAACCATTCCTGTGACGCTAGTTATAGATTCCGATGCTTCACTTCAGGTTTACTGTATTCCTTGGACCTTCTTATTGACGATGAAACAAAGAAATTGCATCGCAATTAAATACAAAAGGCACAATGCCGACTTAAGTACAAGAAGACTGACTCTTCCTAATGTCTATGGTTTGAACCATTCCTGTGACACTAGTTATAGATTCCGATGCTTCACTTCAGGTTTACTGGATCCCTTGGACCTTCATATTGACGATGAAACACAGAAATTGCATCGGAATTAAATACAAAAAGCACAATGCCGACTTAAGGACATGAAGATCGACTCTTCCTACTGACTATGTTGTAAACCATTCCTGTGACACTAGTTATAGATTCCGATGCTTCACCTCAGGTTTACTGTATCCCCTGGACCTTCTTATTGACGATCAAACACAGAAATTGCATCGGAATTAAATACAAAAGGCACAATGCCGAATTAAGTACAAGGAGACTGACTCTTCTTACTGTCTATGTTTTGAACTATTCCATTGACACTAGTTATAGATTCCGATGCTTCACTCCAGTTTCACTGTATCCCTTGTAGCTTCTTATTGACGATGAAACACAGAAATTGCACCGGAATTAAATAGAAAAGGCACTATGCCAACTTAAGTACAAGACGACTGACTTTTCTTACTGTCTATGTTTTGAACCATTCCTGTGACACTAGTTATAGATTCTGATACTTCACTTCAGGTTTACTGTATCCCTAGGACCTTCTTATTGACGATGAAACACAGAAATTGCATCGGAATTAAACACAAAATGCACAATGCAGACTTAGGTACATAAAGACTGACTCTTCATACTGACTATGTTTTGAACCATTCCTCTGACACTTGTTATAGATCCCATGCTTCACTTCAGGTTTACTGTTTCCCTCTGACCTTCTTATTGACGATGAAACACAGAAATTGCATCGGAATTAAATACAAAAGGCACAATGCCGACTTAAGTACAAGAAGACCGACTCTTCTTACTGACTATGTTTTGAACCATTCCTGTGACACTAGTTATAGATACCGATGCTTCACTTCAGGTTTACTGTATCCCTCTGACCTTCTTATTGACGATGAAACACAGAAATTGCATCGGAATAAAATAGAAACGCCACAATTCCTACTTAGGTACAAGAAGACTGACTCTTCCTACTGGCTACGTTTTGAACCATTCACGTGACACTAGTTATAGATTCCGATGCTTGACTTCAGTTTTTCTGTATCCCTTTGACCTTCTTATTGACGATGAAACACAGAAATTGCATCGGAATTAAATACAAAAGGCACAATGCCGACTTAAGTACAAGAAGACTGACTCTTCCTACTGTCAATGTTTTGAACCATTCCTGTGACACTAGTTATAGATTCCGATGCTTCACTTGAGGTTTACTGTATCCCTTTGATCTTCTTATTGACGATGAAACACAGAAATTGCGTCGGAATTTAATACAACAGGCACAATGCCGACTTAAGTACAAGAAGACTGACTCATCTTACCGTCTATGTTTTGAACCATTCCTGTGAAACTAGTTATAGATTCCGATGCTTCACTTCAGGTTTACTGTATCCCTTGGACCTTCTTATTGACGATGAAACACAGAAATTGCATCGGAATTAAACACAAATGGCACAATGCCAACTTATGTACAAGAAGACTGACTCTTCTTACTGACTATGCTTTGAACCATTCCGGTGACACTAGTTATAGATTCCGATGCTTCACTTCAGGTTTACTGTATCCCTTGGTCCTTCTTATTTACGATCAAAGACAGAAATTGCATCGGAATTATATACAAAAGGCACAATGCCGACTTAAGTACATGAAGACCGACACTTCCTACTGACTATGTTTTGAACCCTTCCTGTGACACTAGTTATAGATTCCGATGCTTCACTTGAGGTTTACTGTCTCCCTTGGACCTTCTTACTGACGATGAAACACAGAAATTGCATCGGAATTAAATACAAAAGGCACAATGCCGACTTAAGTACAAGAAGACTGACTCATCTTACCGTCTATGTTTTGAACCATTCCTGTGAAACTAGTTATAGATTCCGATGCTTCACTTCAGGTTTACTGTATCCCTTGGACCTTCTTATTGACGATGAAACACAGAAATTGCATCGGAATTAAACACAGATGGCACAATGCCGACTTATGTACAAGAAGACTGACTCTTCTTACTGACTATGCTTTGAACCATTCCGGTGACACTAGTTATAGATTCCGATGCTTCACTTCAGGTTTACTGTATCCCTTGGTCCTTCTTATTTACGATCAAAGACAGAAATTGCATCGGAATTATATACAAAAGGCACAATGCCGACTTAAGTACATGAAGACCGACACTTCCTACTATGTTTTGAACCATTCCTGTGACACTAGTTATAGATTCCGATGCTTCACTTGAGGTTTACTGTCTCCCTTGGACCTTCTTACTGACGATGAAAAACAGAAATTGCATCGGAATTAAATACAAAAGGCACAATGCCGACTTAAGTACAAGAAGACTGACTCATCTTACCGTCTATGTTTTGAACCATTCCTGTGAAACTAGTTATAGATTCCGACGCTTCACTTCAGGTTTACTGTATCCCTTGGACCTTCTTATTGACGATGAAACACAGAAATTGCATCGGAATTAAACACAAATGGCACAATGCCGACTTATGTACAAGAAGACTGACTCTTCTTACTGACTATGCTTTGAACCATTCCGGTGACACTAGTTATAGATTCCGATGCTTCACTTCAGGTTTACTGTATCCCTTGGCCCTTCTTATTTACGATCAAAGACAGAAATTGCATCGGAATTATATACAAAAGGCACAATGCCGACTTAAGTACATGAAGACCGACACTTCCTACTGACTATGTTTTGAACCATTCCTGTGCCACTAGTTATAGATTCCGATGCTTCACTTGAGGTTTACTGTCTCCCTTGGACCTTCTTACTGACGATGAAACACAGAAATTGCATCGGAATTAAATACAAAAGGCACAATGCTGACTTAAGTACAAGAAGACTGACTCATCTTACCGTCTATGTTTTGAACCATTCCTGTGAAACTAGTTATAGATTCCGATACTTCACTTCAGGTTTACTGTATCCCTTGGACCTTCTTATTGACGATGAAACACAGAAATTGCATCGGAATTAAATACAAAAGGCACAATGCCGACTTAAGTACTAGAAGACTGACTCATCTTACTGTCTATGTTTTGAACCATTCCTGTGACACTAGTTATGGATTCCGATGCTTCACTTCAGGTTTACTGTATCATTTGGGCCTTCTTATTGACGATAAAACACAGAAATTGCATCGGAATTAAACACAAAAGGCACAATGCAGAATACGTACATAAAGACTGACTCTTCATACTGACTATGTTTTGAACCATTCCTGTGACACTAGTTATAGATCCGATGCTTCACTTCAGGTTTACTGTTTCCCTCTGACCTTCTTACTGACAATGAAACACAGAAATTGCATCGGAATTAAATACAAAAGGCACAATGCCGACTGAAGTACAAGAAGACTGACTCTATTTACTGACTATGATTTGAACCATTCCTCTGACACTAGTTATAGATACCGATGCTTCTCTTCTGGTTTACTGTATCCCTCTGACTTTCTTATTGCCGATGAAACACAGAAATTGCATCGGAATTAAATAGAAACGCCACAATTCCTACTTAGGTACAAGAAGACTGACTCTTCTTACTGGCTACGTTATGAACCATTCCCGTGACACTAGTTATAGATTCCGATGCTTGTCTTCAGTTTTTCTGTATCCCTTGGACCTTCTTATTGACGATGAAACACAGAAATTGCATCGGAATTAAATACAAAAGGCACAATGCCGACTTAAGTACAAGAAGACTGACTCTTCCTACTGTCTATGTTTTGAACTATACCTGTGACACTAGTTATAGATTCCGATGCTTCACTTGAGGTTTACTGTATCCCTTGGACCTTCTTATTGACGATGAAACACAGAAATTGAGTCGGAATTTAATACAAAAGGCACAATGCCGAATTAAGTACGTGAAGACCGACTCTTCCTACTGACTATGCTTTGAACCTTTCCTGTGACACTAGTTATAGATTCCGATGCTTCTCTTCAGGTTTACTGTATCCCTCAGACCTTCTTATTGACGATGAAACACAGAAATTGCATCGGAATTAAATACAAAATGCACAATGCCGACTTCAGTACAAGTAGACTGACTCATCTTACCGTCTATGTTTTGAACCATTCCTGTGACACTAGTTATAGATTCCGATGCTTCACTTCAGGTTTACTGTATCCCTTGGACATTCTTATTGACGATGAAACACAGAATTGAATCGGAATTAAACACAAAAGGCACAATGCCGAATTATGTGCAAGAAGACTGACTCTTCTTACTGACTATGCTTTGAACCATTCCTGTTACCCTAGTTATAGATTCCGATGCTTCACTTTAGGTTTACTGTACCCCTCTGACCTTCTTATTGACGATGAATCACAAAAATTGTATCGGAATTAAATACAAAGGGCACAATGCCGACTTAAGTACAAGAAGACTGACTCTTTTTACTGACTATGTTTTGAACCATTCCTGTGACACTAGTTATGGATTCGGATGCTTGACTTCAGGTTTACTGTATCCCTCTGAACTTTTTAATTGACGATGAAACACAGAAATTGCATCGGAATTAAATAGATAAGGCACAATGCCGACTTAAGTACAAGACGACTGACTTTCCTTACTGTCTATGTTTTGAACCATTCGTGTGGCACTAGTTATAGATTCCGATGCTTCACTCCAGTTTCACTTTATCCCTTCCACCTTCTTATTGACGATGAAACACAGAAATTGCATCGGAATTAAATAGAAAAAGCACAATGCCGACTTAAGT
Organism: Schistocerca piceifrons; assembly: GCF_021461385.2. Lineage (NCBI taxonomy): Eukaryota > Metazoa > Arthropoda > Insecta > Orthoptera > Acrididae > Schistocerca > Schistocerca piceifrons. The sequence goes on along the minus strand of NW_025728024.1, from coordinate 1,216 downwards.
ACAAGAAGACCGACTCTTCTTTCTGTCTATGTTTTGAATCATTCCTGTGACACAAGTTATAGATTCCGATGCTTCACTCATGGTTAACTGTATCCCTTGGACCTTCTTATTGACGATGAAACACAGAAAATTCATCAGAATTAAATACAAAAGGCACAATGCCGACTTAAGGTCAAGAAGACTGACTCTTTTTACTGTCTATGTTTTGAAACATTCCTGTGACACTAGTTATAGATTCCGATGCTTCACTCCAGGTTTACAGTATCCCTTGGGCCTTCTTATTGACGATGAAACACAGAAATTGCAAGTGAATTAAATAGAAAAGGTACAATGCCGACTTAAGTACAAGAAGACTGACTCTTATAATTGACTATGTTTTGAACCATTCCTGTGACACTAGTTATAGATTCCGATGTTTCACTTCGGGTTTACTGTTTCCCTGGACCTTCTTATTGACGATGAAACTCAGAAATTGCATCGGAATTAAATACAAAAGGCAAAATGCCGACTTAAGTACAAGAAGACTGACTCTTCTTACTGTCCATATTTTGAACCATTCCAGTGACACTAGTTATAGATTCCGATGCTTCACTTTAGGTTTACTGTATCCCTTGGTCCTTCTTATTGACGATGAAAGACAGATATTGCATCGGAAATATATACAAAAGCACAATGCCGACTTAAGTACATGAAGACCGACACTTCCTACTGACTATGATTTGAACCTTTCCTGTGACACTAGTTATAGATTCCGATGCTTCACTTGAGGTTTACTGTATCCCTTGGACCTTCTTACTGACGATGAAAAACAGAAATTGCATCGGAATTAAACACAAAGGGCACAATGCCGACTTAAGTACATGAAGACCGACACTTCCTACTGACTATGTTTTGAACCATTTCTGTGACACTAGTTATAGATTCCGATGCTTCACTTGAGGTTTACTGTATCCCTTGGACCTTCTTACTGACGATGAAACACAGAAATTGCTTCGGAATTAAACACAAAAGGCACAATGCCGACTTAAGTACAAGCAGACTGACTCTTCTTACTGTCCATATTATGAACCATTCCAGTGACACTAGTTATAGATTCCGATGCTTCACTTTAGGTTTACTGTATCCCTTGTACCTTCTTATTGACGATGAAAGACAGCAATTGCATCGGAATTATATACAAAAGGCACAATGCCGACTTAAGTACATGAAGACCGAC